>NC_060888.1:23046768-23346768 GCF_014805685.1 Silurus meridionalis | reverse complement strand
AAAACGACAGTAGTGTTGTTCTCTCTTTGTGTCTCTCTCTCTCTCTCTCTCTCTCTCTTTCGCTCACAAACTCACATACACAACACACACACACTTTTCACTCAGCATGACTAAGCAGTTTTGAGGGAATGCATTAATCTCATTGGTCTCAGCCTAAAAACCATATGGGAATGTGAACAATGGATTTGGAGTACTCGGTGTGTGTGTGTGTGTGTGTGTGTGTGTGTGTGTGTGTGTGTGTGTGTGTGTTTGAGTGATGGCTTTAAGCTTTTATAATAAACAAATATCCCCATAACGATAGGTCTGACCTTGAGGAAACCCTTCTACTGGTCCTCTTTTGTTTACCCAAGCAAACGTTATGCAAATTCTAGTGAAGATAAAGTTACAACGCACCATGATTTCAAATGTAGATACCACTACAAAAAACAAATGCAGTTTAAGACGCAACAATTCTATAAATTATTTCACCATTAATAAACTTCACTAGACAGCGGCATTGAGTAAAAGACAGGAGGTGGAGCTGGAGGTGTTAAATTTTTCATTGGGAGTGACCACGATGGACAGGATTAGAAATGAGTTTATTAGAGGGACAGCGCATGTAGGACGTTTTGGAGACAAAGTGAGGGAGAAGAGATGGTTTGGACACGTGGGGGAGGGACATGGGGTAAATCAGTAGAAGAATGCTGAGGATAAGGCCACCAGTAAGGAGGAAAAGAGGAAGACCAAGGAGGAGGTTTATGGATGTGGTGAGGGTAGACATGCAGGTAGTTGGTCTGAAAGAGGCAGATGTAGAGGACAAAGTAGTATGGAGACAGATGATCCGCTGTGGCGACCCCTAATGGGAGAAGCCGAAAAAAGAAGAAGAAGAAACTTCACTATATAAAGTATATGTAAAAAAGCTTTTTGAACATCCAATTCCAAAATAGTCCCTATTTTGCTTTTATAATAACCTTCTGGGAAGTTGTTCCATTAAATTTTGGAGTGTGGCATTGAAGATTTGTGCTCATCCAGCCACAAGGGCCTTAGTCAGTTAGTCAGGTACTGATGTAGGTGAGGGGAGGAGGTATGAGGTGCAGTCAGTGTTCCAATTCATCCCAAAGGTGTTCACTAGGGTTGAGATCAGATCTCTACAGCAGGCCACTTAAGATCTTCTACTCCAACCCATGTACACCATACCTTCATGGAGCTGGATTTGTGCACAGAAAGATTGTTTTGCTGAAAACAGGTCTCCTAGTTTAAGTGAAGGAAAAACTACATGGCCCTGTGTGAAAAAGTCTTTGCCCCCCTGTTAAAACTGTCAGAATGAATAGTATCTTTAGCTGCTTCATATGTATCTTTAATGTATCATTGACTATGCAACGAAATGTGAATTGCGTCCACATCCATTTTGAACAGAAATAATTTTTACTAATCTAAATTTTTACTAATAATTTCAATATTTTTGAATAAATTACTCAAATGATTATCTTAATTAATATCAGGGGATAAAATATGCATGTGTGTTTTAGCAAAAGCAATGACACAGACACCAAATAAAACCAGATTTTGTCAAACAGGAAATGTTTTGTGCTCAATTTCTCCATCCTACTGCATGCCCTTGAGCCACACATGGGACAGTCTTTATTCATTCATTTAATTTTCTTTCTAGGTGAGAGAACGAGGCACGATCGATATTATTATTACATCACTGTCTGTAAAGCACCAGAAGCAGAGACGGCCTTTGGGAGAAGCGATTAATAAATTTGTTACAGACGTATGCAGTGTTAAGTTTGCTAAAAAGCCTTGAGAATGGGATCAAATCTCCATGCAGCCCTCCTTTACCCCCAAACCTCCGGCCTGCTTCTTACACACACACACACACACACACACACACACACACACACACACACACACACACACACACACACACACACACACACACACACTCCCGTCTCCTGCTCCTCCCCAACCAGTGACCCACTTTCGCCCCGGCTGCTATTTTCAGCGGCTCTTTAAGGACGCAACAAAAGACAGAAAGTGTATTAATACTATGAGAGAAAAGCATGAGAAAACATTAACAAAAAAACTGATAATTCATGAAACAGACACTTGAAGGATAAAATTTCTGAAGTGAAACAAATATTTGTTGAAGGTTACATAAAGCCAATTCACTTCAAGAGGTAATGGACGTAAGAACCATTTTGCTTCCAGTAAAGATTAATTTTACGCTTAATAATCAAGTTCGTATAACTTTAAGCTTGCAAAATTTGGATGCACGAGTTAAAGCGGAATTTTTTTTTTTTTTTTATTTATATAATAACAGGGTTACGGTCTTTTTCTTTTAGGAAGGTGTTACCTTCTAATTATTGAAAGTAATGTAACTGATTTCAGTGGAGTCTATAAACAATAACAGATCTGGCATTTAGCAATTCGTCTCAAGTGAACTTGACAACACAAAAACTCATGCCAAGTCGAAAACAAATAAGACAAATAAGAGAGGCATCCTTGTCCTGAATAATTGGATGTTGGTGGTTGCTTTCTAACTGTTGCTGGAAAAAGGAAAAAGAAAAGTGCATTCAGTGAAAAACAGAATGACATACTGACTACTTGACAGTAGAGAAGTTGATAGAGAAAGTTGTGGGACATAATAAATAAGAGACAATTTCTGAGGATAATGAGCAACACTAGAAGAAACAAAAGTAATCAAAATCCATGAGAAGACAACAAAAAAAAAAAAATCATTCTGTGGCTTGAAAGTTGCGCAATAGAAGGGCAGATTTAGACAAAGACCTGTGTAAAAAGTCTTCTCATTCAACAAGCTGCAAATACGACTATAAAATCCCCTCAGAAATCCTGTCATAGCAGTGACCTAGCTAACATAACCCAATGATAGCAGTAGAGTCCTTACAATATGGAAAGTTGCACATTTCGCTCCTAAAAATGCCCTTGTTAAAAGAAGAAAAACATTTTATTGCCCAAATAGGTTCTTTCTATGAGGCACAGCACTCATACATCCACATACTTAGATAAAGCTAACTTATCTAAACCAGCTAATGCAAATATTACTTATAAATCCCTTGAATGATTGTTGCATGAGCAGTGAAACTTCGCATTTATTAACATGAATATTTCAAATAGAACAGCTAAAAAAATTATCGTGTCAGGTTATCTTAGATTAGCCAGAAAGTAGTGTTAGCAGTAAAGCTTAGCAGTAAATGTAATCAAAGTAAACGTGTCCTCAGATATCCTGTCAGGTTAGCACGATAGATGTTTGTTATCTGTCTCAAACAAAAGTAAAACAACCAGGGAGACAGAAAGAAAGAAACACAATGCAAGAGAACAAACAGTAACATTTGTAAAAATAATCTGAGATCAAATATTCACGTTCTCTGGTGAAGTAAGCGGAAGATTTGAGTCGGGTTTTCACGCTCTCATAAATTATTAATTTTTTAAGTCTGTCCCGATTGGACGACAAATAAAACAATGTTAGTTTCTAAGCTTTCTCATTTCAGACAAGTTAAAACGGAGCGTTCCTCGTGCCCTTCTCAGCGAAGACAATCTCATGATTCCGAAGTGTGTGACGCAGGGCACTGAGCAACCGTAGGAAGGCCTTAACGCAACACGCACATGTTAATCAACTAATTAGACATAAACTCATTAGTAAATGACCTCGAATGACCATCTTACGCTGCTCCTACGCACAAGTGTGATCCCTACTGACCAGACCCGGTCAGCTGGATAAGAGTGCAGGATCATATTCTCTTTGAAAATATCAGTATTAATATTTAATCATGTACACAGTACAGCGTGTAGACACTTAGACTCTGTGAAAGACGATTCTTGTTAGCACAAGGCAGATGCATTGTGGGCTTGGAGTGTGAGCTTTGTTTTGATCTTGCCGTGGTGAAATGTTCACTAGGATTACGGAGGGGTGGGGGGCCAGAAAATGTCCAATGCTAAGAGATGCAAAGAGTGAAATACAGCTGCAGGTAGCGAAGGGGGCCAAGCACCATCTATGAGTTATAATGTTTATACCACAGGGGCGAATATACCTTCCTATGCAAGAGCTTAACCATGAACACACTGTAACAATCATACAAGTTTTAAACAAACCTATGCCTAGTTATATAGCCTTATGAACAAAATTAAAACATACAATTAGATAAATGGACGCTTTCATTCATGTTATATAAAATAAAGTTTCTAACATTATTTAGCCATTATTTTTATGATACACTCCAAGTAGTTTTTCTCTTAAAAAAGTTCAGGCCTCTAAAAGTCACTACAATGATATATATTATTGATGTGTATCCCTATAACTGAGGCGTGTTTCGCATCTCGTTGCACAGCCAATAATATGATATATTAAAGATACATATGAAGCAGCTACCGATTTGATGCAATTAACCCGTTACGACACTGTTGAATCAAATCTAAAATCGGATCGCACTATGGGCTTCAACCCAATACGATGCAATGGAAAAATTACAGTGCTACTCAATTCAATAGGGTACAAATTGTTCGCTTTAATTTATTTGCTTCAGTTCTGACTTCTAATGCATGTTTCCTGTTCTGTCTCAAGAAAGACGCAGCTCTACCTCTGCCATGTTAATCTGTATTCTATGCGACTCTCAGGACACGCCTTGGTCCCCGTAGTGTTGTGACACGCCACGTTCACGTAGCAGCAGTGGTGCTGAGAGAACGCGCTTGAGAAACAGTTTAACGAGAAGAAATAATACATATCTAATATTGGTTACAAATTATTGGTCACTTTCTAAATAATAAAAAGTATAGCGCATCTACTAAATAATTATATATAAATTAATCGTTTTTTACTAATGCAAATATGCTAAAAACAATGCACTGTGATACAAATGGCAACTTTCAAACTTTTTCAAATCGTTCGTTAACCATTACGCCGATGCAAATGGGGGAATCTTACCATCCCTGATATATTAGATTCAAACTCCGTGTTGTGGCTAATCGAATAACTCCAATAGACTGCACTGCCAAATTTAAACAAGGATTGTCTAGTCTGAGCACTAGCTCAGCTACAAAAACTAAAAAATGTTAAATACAAACATGAAGCGAGCCAGCGTTCAAGAAAGCTTTGGGTTTTTGTACATCTTTCATTAGCTAATGAATAAATGTAAAAAAAAAAAGTAATTTAAAGTAAACCAAAGATATTCTGACACAGAACAGTGACTAGCTTGATTTATTTTTTCAGCTCTTTCCTCTAGAAAGCTTAAATCACTAGCAACAATGTTTGGAAGTTACAAAATAAAAGGCGATTCTCCTCTCTTTTTTCCAGAGAATGGTAGCTAACTGGTAGCTATGTGGATGTGATGGAAGGTCGTGAGTTCAACTCCCTGCACCACAAAGATGCCACTGCTGAGCCCTTTAACCCCACTTGTATAAACAGGAGATAACTATAAGTTGCTCAGGATAAGTGTATCTGCCAATTGCCACAAACGTAAATGATACTCCCAGCTTTGCTATTTGTATCAGTTAATCAGATTTCCAGGAATCCAAGCTCAGAATTTGTGGAGCTGGCAACCACAATTAACAAGCAACATATTCAATAATACCATCATCAATTATTTACTCATGCTGGTGATGTGGAGCAATGATGTGAAGGTCTCACACAATGCTGAGGGCTGGGGCACTGTCTTTTCTGAAGAGGAAAACAAACTCAAATAGAGACCTTATTTACACTAAATACAGAGGGGAATAATAATTCAATCCCGTGCTGATTTTGTGGGTTTACCCCCTTACAAAGAAATGAGTAGTCTAGAATTTTTAGGGTGGGTTTATTTTAACAGAGAGAGACAGAATATAAAAATAAAATCCATTAAAAAAAAAAAAAGAAATAAAGAAAGGTTATAAATTAATTTGTATTTGAACGGTGCCTTTTATACACATAAGTTGATATTAGGAGTTCTTTCTTAAAGAGACAGAACCAATTTGGGTCTGTGGGAGTCAGAAATTCTGCTGGTTGGTAGGGGATCAATTACTTATTTCACTCAATCGAATACAAATTAATTTATATATAATAATTAAAAGAAATTCTGGATTTTTTATATATTCTTTCTTTATCTGTTAAAATAAACCTACCATAGGTATTCAACCTGTTCGTTTCTTTGAAAAGGGGTAAATTTACTAAATCAGCAGGGGGTCAAATCATGATTTTTTTTCCCCCAATGTACAAAAAAATTGCCAGGTAGGAGATTTGAGATTGAGATCATTTCTTGGTATTGAATACATGGTAAAAAACAAATGTTATAAACTTGTAGACACCTAGTAATGGGCACTAAGTTGGGATGAACTTAAACTTCTCTTAACTAGTAGCTTCCTAAGTTACTGTCAACAATCTTCTTTTTGGAAAAAATTAGTAGTTCAAAATGTTATTAATATAGACGTGGGATTTATTTTAGGATTGAATGCACATACTGACAGTAAATCCATATTGAAGACGGTAATACAAACCTTTCTGTGTTGCTAATTTGAAGCAGAGCTTATGGGGGGAAACTCTGGACCATAATAAGCTCAATGGAGGTCACACAGTAGACACAAAGTTTAAAAGGATTTGGGAAAGAGTGTGTGTGTGTGTGTGTGTGTGTGTGTGTGTGTGTGTGTGTGTGTGTCCGACCTTAATCCCTGTGACTCACTTTAGGTGTTGTAAAGGAACAGCTGTAGATCAGTGGGACACTGCACTGAACACTGCCGCGGTAATGAACGATGACTAAGCACAATTCGAGTCTGACACCCAAAACATTGAGTAAAAGTATCAATGAATGATTTGCTGAATGTAGGGATGGAGAAAAACAGATTGCTATGCCGTTCTAACAAACAAAAAAACCTATTGAGGGTCAGCATTCCTGCTTAACAACCACAACATTAATATGATGGATTCATAAACCCCTGTTTTAAAGACTAGCGCCTCTAACAGCATTACATACGTTATCACTACTCCCCAATCAAAAGTTCAGAACACATCAACTACAACAAAACAGAACTCTGCATAATAAAACATCTCCAAGTTTTCAAGGAATATCTATTGAGAACATTTGGTTGACCAGACCACCAACAAAAGGTGGTCAAGTGTGGATTAAAGCTTCTACATCTGCTTTCTGTGATAATTAAGTGATAATCTGTCATGAAATCTCAAATTCCCAGCTTTGTTCATCTAAACACAGCATGCCTTCAGGTAACAGTCAGAGAAAGGTTCAGAGAAATTCTCCTTCCACAATCCAAACCATTTGTAAGACTGCAGCTTCTTCAGCAGCTTCAGATTCAGTATCGTATCTGTAAATTTTCATCCAAATGCTTCACAAAGTGAAACAAATTTCCAGGTCAAACTGTTGAAAAACATGAGAAACATGCAAATGTGTTTCTAGCCAATACGTTTTGCTTCAGATGAGCAAAGCCTGACAATGCTAATACGACTAACAAATGAAGGAGGGGGCAATCAAAATGAGGTATTAAAAAAAACGAGACCACAGCATTGCAGTCGTAATGGCTAGATGTTTATTTTAAGGAAGACGTTTCCAGTGCTTTCTCAAAGTCAGAAGTTATTTCTCAGACAGTCTTCAGGACTATTGAGAACATCAATTTTGCACAAATTGCTGTGACTTTGTAACAGTGAAGGTTTTTCTTTAACATGACAAGCTGCATCTTGCACTTGATTTCTCAAACAATCACAGAAACGTTTTTACAAAAACACATCCTTTAGATAACCTTCACTTGATTTAGAGCTGACAATTTCAAGTGACGTAAATCTAAAACAAAAAATGAAACAAAACCATTGCCAATGGAATCACAGTCCCGCCTATTCATCACACCCACCCACATGAACAGGCAGAAAGACAGACAGACACAAGCCAATCAGGTGTTCATGAGTAATCTTTCATCTACACAGACAGAAAACTACAGCTACTTTTTTCCTCCCTTCACATCACCTTCAGCTTGTCAACCTTTAGTCTTATCTCCAAGGCTCGGGTCAATTGCATTTAGTTCATTGCAATTTCAATTCAGCAGAGATCCTCCTTGTATCTGACGTTCACTTCTAACCAATTTCCTGAAGCGGTCCAGCTTACCGCTCTCACCCGCCTCACTGAATTTGTGTCACGGCCTTAAAAAGTTGCCAATAACAAAAAGAGCGACGCTGAAAAAAATGGTCGTAGCTCTGTGTGTTGTCTCCAACATACACAGATCATTACTTGGCCCTGGGTATGTGCTGATAATCGTTTTCATTACAGTATCATGATATTCAGCTGACTTTTATTTTTGTTATTTTTTACTGGAAAGTGCCATGTGCTCCTTTTGGTTGCTGTAAGGCGCTATATAAATGAAATTTGACTTGACTTGACTTTATTTTTAGGAGGAAGCTCTTGAAGACGACATCGAGAGGTATCAAGGTTTTACGATATGTTTATCTGAATTTTCATAAGAATCACAAAACCTTATTGATCCCCCAAAATTGTTGGGTTGTAGTTGTTCACAGAAAAATTTAAGGTTAGGGTAAAATAAATTAAAAAAACAAGAAAATGTAAATATTCATACATAAAATATACGTTAAGTAAAATAAAATAAAATGTGCAGCAGCATTAATTGAACATTTGTATCAATAGTGAAACAGATGTCCACAAACTACAGGCTACAATGATAGTTAAAGACTGTACAATAAATTCATCTCAATTTCATTTTGGGGTGCAGTTCCAAGTTCAAGTTTCTTAATTAAAGATCATTTCCTGTCTACAACCTGTTAACAAAAACAGACAAAAACCCAAATCCCAGATTCAAATTTAAACTCAGAGTAGTCTTTTCTTTACCTTTAAATTAGTTTATACGAGTATTAGCTTTGGATCGAATAATATACAGACTTGGTACCTAAATCTATAACACAGACCACTAATAACTGCTTTGAGAAGGGTTCCCTTACAGGTAGCTTAAAACAGCAGCTGGAATTGTAATCCAAAACGTTGCCTACATTTTATAGGCAATTTTATACACTGTAGTAGCTTTATACACGTTATGACCAAGCAGATTTAAAAACCATTCATGTTCTTTTCCCTCCACTTCACCCATTAAACGTGCCCTGATGGTAAATGACATTTTACAACAAGTAGTTTAACATCTTCCTTTAACAGTTACACTTATTTAAGCAACTGAGAAGTTGAGGGTTAAGGGCCTTGCTCAAGGGCCCAAAAGCACTAGCTTGGTGGTGATGGGATTTAAACTCAAAACCTTTACGACCAGAAGACCAATATTTCAACCACTGAGCCCCCCTTCCCTATATTCCCAATGCTGTGGTGCACAACATTTACAACCTTTCCACTCACATTTCTCCAATCATTACTAAAACAACAGAAATTTTCCAACCTTCATTAAACACTACTCTGATCATCAAAATCAGAATCAATCTCTTGAGAGACCGGCCGTTAACCATTTGTAGGCATCAGAATAGATACAAAGACGCAGCTCATACACACTCACATGAGTAAAACAAGAAATAAACCTACAGCTCAACTGTACTGGATTTAGTCGAAGTTGAAACCGGCATGGCTTCGTTGTGCCGTCATTAGAGCGAGCGCATTGATCCGTCTCTCTCCCCGGAGCGGTTTGAGAAGATCCGTGCTCCATAAACAAACCAAATGGCCAATTGTGCACAAGAGGATCAGCAGACGTGATCAATAGTGAACAAGTGCGAGTGTGTAAAAACCGCAGTGGATTCTTTACTCCTGCTGCGTGCGTAGGGATCAATAGTCGGTAACCTGATTCGAGATTCAAGCCGGTTCTTTGGCTTCTCGCTGTAGTGTCAACGATGAGATGTTTCAGGATGGAGCTTCACTGCCTCGCTTTGGAGGCATTCCACATTTACACACCATATAAACCAGAGTCCAATAAACACTTGATTAATCGGACGCATTAACTGACTACTCATAACAAAACGCGGTGTCTGCTGTAATGGCTGAACAGGGAACTTAAAAAAGGTTTTAATTGAGTTAGATTAAGAGATTAAAGCATGTGTGGCTCTTCAGCAAATTGTTACCACAAAATTCAATAGGACGTCTTTATTTAAATTTTTTAAAAAGGTAGGATAAAAACTTTCCCTTTATTTGAACTACAAGACTCAACCCTGTTCCAGCATCACAATGCTCCTGTGCACAAAGCCAGGCTCTTCAACCTATGGTTTACAGGAGTTGGGGTGGAAATCTTAAGTGGCCTGCTATAGAGCTCTGACCTCGACCCTGGTGAATACCTTCGGGGTGAATTGGAAAGCTGACTGCACCCCAGGCCTCCTCAAATCACCTACACCGGTAACTGACTTTAATAACACCCTGTGCGGCTGGATAAATTTTCACAAATCTCCACGAGCACGCTCCAAAACCTATTGGAACATCTACCCAGAAGAGCGAAGGTTATTATAAGAGCAAATGGGGACTAAATGTGGAATGGGATGTTCAAAAATCACATACCAATCTAATAGTTAGGTGTCTACAGATAGTTGATCTGTGTAGATCTGTGTTCAATTGAACTAGTTAGCTAAAGTGTTGTGCTACTTAACAATTGGTCCATTTTAGATACAGCAATCAGTGATATCTGAGATATTTGATAGGAATATGTAAATTTGAGCCGCGTTCAATTCGAACCTTGACGTTTGAGTTAATAAAATAATTTCAAGGAGGGAAAATTGCATTAATGCTCCGTTTATACACTTATCCCAGCGTTTAACTAATGCCTGGAAAGGTTCGGCGTAGAAAGATTTTGTCAGTACGCCTGAACTGTCCTCGGAGAGTCGTTTGACTGTTCCCACAGAAAGATTAATCTCTTGTGCAATTTCACCACAGGATATGCATTGATTATCCAGGATCAGGCGTTCTACACACTGAACGTTCACAGGTATGACTGCCGTGGGCTGAGAACCATCACGACCGGGATTGTCATCTTCAAAACGTTTACACCAATCAAACGTCTTACCGCGGCTGAGCGTCTCATTACAGCACTGTGCTTAAAGTCTTCTGTAGATATCTGCAGGTTTTAGGCCTTCGTTTACAAGAAACCTCACCACCACACGCTGTTCCATGCGCACACTAGCACTTTGTCTGCCATCTTGATTACTGGTCTTGATTATGGACATGTGCACCGTCTTTTAGTAATAGGACACACTAGCCGCATACTACAGCGTGTAGAACCGCCACGCGAGCTTCCATTTTTATACCTGTAAAATTGACCAGTTTGACAGGAACACCCCTCGTATATTTAATATCTGTAATCATTAATCTGCAAACACTTTCATTAAGTTTTTCTTTTTTTCTTTTTTTTTTTTTTTGTCCCATAGTGAACCTATGCACCTTCTTGCACACAACACTCTCGGTTGTTTGTGAATACAGTATTAGGATGCAGAAGGAACATTTCCAGACTGTTTATCGAATTCGTTTGTTCTGATGAGAACTTGGATGAGCTGATTTTCGGAGATTTGATTTGTCATGCGGAATACACTGACCCAGTGCTGCAAAAACACCGGGAAATGAAATGACGAGCGGATCTTGTGATTTCTCACTGACGGGTCGTGCACCGTAAAAGGAAGGAGGCCGAGTTCCTGAAACATGTTATTATGAAAGACATGCACGACATACACTTCAAATCAGGAGCTTCCAGTGCTGGGAATCTGATTTTATGATAAGGAGCATTTTCATATTCAATCCCGTTCAAAAGTATTGGAACAGCAAAGTCGATTATTTTGGATTAAAATAATCCTCATTAAAGAATTAGGAGGTGACGACATGGCTATAGCTTGGGCTTGCATGGCTGCTTCAGGAGTAAACCTACTACGGTTTACTGATGATGTCACTCATGATGGTGGCAACAAAATTCATTTAGAAGTCTAAGCAAGATTTTGTATGCTAGTTTACCTCTAATCCATCCATCCAATCTCATTGGATCCGATGGAAATGCAATGTGAACACCACAAGCAAGGAAGGTAAAAGGGTTTTAGACTGGACGTGCAAATCATCAGACCTTAGCAATGGAAAAGAAATGATCCATTGCAAGTCAATATGGAACAGATAGTTTGCTTATATTTCTTTGGTTTAGACAGACAACAAATTATCAATTTACTTAAGCGCTGAGGTGGTGCTGAGGGAATGCACTCAAACAGAAAAGAAATCAATCCAAAAATATAAAATATGTCACAAATTATTGGTCACTTTTAGATTAATAAAAGTATAGAGCATCCACTCTGATTTGTGATAGAAGAGTATCTGTGAGAGTGAAAGGGAAAGTTTATAGGACTGTGGTGAAACCTGTGATGTTGTACGGTTTAGAGACAGCGGCACTGAGTAAAAGACAGGAGGTGGAGCTGGAGGTAGCAGAGCTGAAGATGTTGAGGTTTTTGTTGGAAGTGACGACGATGAACAGGATTAGAAATGAGTTTATTAGAGTAACAGCGCATGTAGGACGTTTTGGAGACAAGGTGAGGGAGGCGAGATTGAGATGGTTTGGACATGTGCAGAGGAGGGACATGGGGTATATCGGTAGGAGAATGCTGAGGATGAAGCCACCAAAAAGGAGGAAAAGAGGTTTTATGGATGTGGTGAGGGAAGACATGCAGGTAGTAGGTTTGAAAGAGGCAGATGTAGAGGACAGGGGGGTATGGAGACGGATGATCCGCTGTGGCGACCCCTAATGGGAGCAGCCGAAAGGAGAAGAAGAAGATAGAGCATCTACTCATAAACACATGTAACGCATGTGGTCTCCTTCACTGTTCTGTTCGCGTCGCATGTGTACGTGGGTTCTTGGCTGTGTTCTGCCGACCGGTTTATCACTACTTCCTTTAGCACAACGACAAGAAGCTCAGGAGATCACAACACCTTTTCACACATCGGGAGGTGAAACTCGTATACCAGCCACAGCGGATCAAACGGTGCGTCTCTCGCTACACTCTCGCTACTCTCGCACAAACTGGTTTTTCCCCGCGAATTCCCATCACTGTTCTCACACTATTATCTCCGGATCTTATTTAAAAGTTATTTAACGTGTACATCCTTATAATCTTACATTTTACGATTTCACAAAATATGATACTTTTGCTTACCGACACCAGGGGGTTCTGCCACCAGAAAACATGTTTGCAACCGTTTTGTTTCATGCATTTCGAAGTAAATATCAAGAAATGAAAGCTGACGTTCTAATCCATCAGCTCAGACACATTTTTTTTAATTTTTAAATTAAATATCTTCAGAAGACAGAACTCGTCCTGTTGTTCCAATACTTCTGAAGGGGACTTTATAATTGATATAATAATTATAAATAATAGACACGGAATAAACGAAGATCACGACATGGTTAAAAGGGAAGAGTGATATTTCGAGCTGTTCGTGATGTCTGCGAGCGTGTGTCGTGTTCAGATTGGATTCGGAATAGACGGCGTGTGAAGTGCGTGATTTTTGTGGGTGACGCTGTTTCATTCTGGATCGCTCCCTTTCAGCCAATCGCGTTCTTTTCACGAGACCCGGCCCCATTTCAAAGCTGGAACAGCTAAATCGGCCCAAACATGGATCTTCCCATGACATCACAGCACCTCTCGCTCTCTCTTTTTCTCTCTCTCTCTCACTCACTGCTGCATGCTTTACCTTCAGCTGGAAAAGAACAGCTGTTTCCATGGCAACAGCCAAATGAGAGCGCGAGGTAATGACATGGAGAGAAAAAGCAGGGTGTGTGTGTGAAGGGAAAGGGCTGTAACACAGTGACAGCGGCACACGGCTTCATTGTTTCTCCTCTGTACGAGGACGCCGCCGATGTCTTGATTGCCGTCTTCGTCGCTCTGCTTTCAGACAGAAGCATAAACGGAGCTGTAGCTATGCAGTCACAAAGGATTGTGGGAAATGTGGAGATAGTAGGGCATGAAAGAACGAGTCTTGTTATACGTGTGTGTGTGTGTGTGTGTGTGTGTGTGTGTCTTGATGCGTTATCTTTAGTCTCCATGAGCTCTATGGCAACAGTTGTCATGGCCTCTCGCTCAGAGCTCTGCTCGCCTAATTGGTCACTCGTTTGCGGTAACGGCGGGAAATCTGGCGGGCTTCGCGCTCTCTCTCTTACACACACATACACACACACACACGCATGCACACACACACAGGAAGTTGTGCAGTCTCTCTCTTGCATCCTCATGTTAGACTGCCTGTCTCCCAGTCACCTCCGAGTGACTCTTCTTCCCCTCTGTTTCATTCCATCTGTCTCTCACCTTCATCTCCAACAGTCTCTTTCACTTTCGTCTGTCCCACACTTTTTCTTTTCATCTCTCACACTCACCTTCTCTCTCTCTTTTTTTTTTTTACTGTCTCACCGCCTCTCTTTGTTTCTTTTCATCTCTCACACGCTTCTCCAACTGCCCATCTCTACAGTTCTTCACATTCGGTCCCTCAGTTGTATTTCAATTGTTTTATTTGCTTTTGATCTCCAACAGTCTCACTTTAATCTCTACTGCGCTCCCTTTCTTTTTGCCTTTACGCCTCAAAGGTCTTTCGTTTGTCTCTCACATCCATGTCCAACAATCTATCTCAATTTCATATCTATCGTGTTCCCTTTCTTCTCGCTACTCATCTCCAACTGTCCAGCTTGCATTCTTCTCACAGCCCGTCACCTTTATCTCAACTGTCTCTCTTCCTTTAATTTTTGTCTCTTAAATTTTATCTTATTTCTCAGCCCCATTTCCAGTTGTCTCTCGTCCTTTCATCAGTCACTTCTAGTTTCCCAACAGTCTTCTTCACATTCATCGTTTGTCCTTTGTCGCTCACCTTCATCAACAGTGTGTCTCATTTTAACCTCTAGTTTCCCTTTTTGTCTCACAGTCATCTTCCATTGGTCTTTTAGCCAAAAGTCCTTACTTTCATCTCTTATCCTGATTGTTTTTTCTTCTCTCTCACTCACACCTCCATCTCTAATCCCCTTGTTTCTTCTCGTCTCTCACCCTGATCTCCAACACTCTCTTCCACTTCTCTCTGTCTAAAACAATTCATCTCTTTTCCTCCCCACAATGGACACTCCCATCCACCATCTGTTTATCATCTGTTTTTTTTCTTATCCATCTTTTATTTCTTCCTCAATGTCCTGACACTCTCTTTTCCACATCTCAGGCTGTCCATCACCACCCCCGACGACCCACCCCAGACCTTTTCCTTCTTTCTTTTCCTCACCTATTTATCAGCCTTATCCTCTTTAATTTCTCTGCATGTCCATCTTGCGCTTTCCTCATCTAGGACCAATCTTCTCATTCGCTCTTCCTTACCTGGTTGTCTGCTTTTGCTCTTCTCACGCATCTTTTTAATGCTCAGTCTCAATTCTCAGAATTCCCTCCCTTTTCCATTTTCTCCACACATTTTCTAGTTTCTCCCTCTTTCTGTCTGTCTCTCTCTCCCTCTCATCCCAGATGATTTTCCCACTTCCTGTCGCTGAGGATGAAACACTGACTGTCTTTTGTCCTCCTTTGTTTCTGTTTCCACTCTTTGCTCATCTATGCCTGTTTCAATCTCTCTTCCTTTTTCCACTCCTCCTTTCTCCTTTCCCCTTCAGGCTGACTCCCGTGCTTTTTATTCTATCTCTCTCTCCCTAATGCTCTCGCTTTCTCAGATTAGCTCATTGTTTCTATATGTCCATCTATCGTTCATCCTGCTTTCCTTTTTTGTCCAATTCTCTCTCTTACCCGTAAGAATATCATCCCAGTTTTCCTCTCTCACCTTAAACATTATAGTCATCCTGGTTTCTCATCCTTTTTCTGTCCCTCCCGATCCTCAACAGTCCTGATTGTCTCTTGTTCTCCCTGTCCAATGTCTCACTCTTTCTCAGATTCTCTCCCAACTTTATTTAGAATTATTTCAAACTGAATGTCTCTCAGCTTCAGTCTCTGCTCTTCACAACACTCCCCCTCCTAATGCTTGTTCGCCTGTGTCCCTCCTGCCACATCCTTTTCCCAGTGTCTCCTTCTCCTGTTGTACTTTTCCCCGTATTTCTCATGTTTGTTTTTGCACAATCTATTTTTGTCCTATTTGTTCTTCTCTATCACGCTCATCCCCTTTTTATATATTTTGCTGCTGCTCATTCCCCAAATCTTTTTCTTCCTGATTTGCCTTCTTCTGCTTTTCTGTTCTCCTCCCCTTTGTTTTTCTTGATTCTCCATCTTATTGTCTCTCACTCTCTCTTTCTCTCTATAAATGCTAGTTAAGGGTTGAGTAGCTCGGGAAAAAAATGACATGCCAAGCGACAAGGTTGTCACAGCAACATCCGACCATATCCGTCTATGGTCTGCCTTGCGTGTGTGTGTGTGTGTGTTTGCATTTGTTGAATGTGTGTGCAGCTTTGCATAAACGTTTTACATACAGTGGTAAAGGGAAAAAAGAAAGACAAAGAGAGAGAGAGAGAAAGGAATGCTGAGTGACATATACTACTGAATTGTGCCCTCACAGATCGGAGCAGATGTTTCATATTATTTTGCAAAATAATAATATATTTGTTTATAGGAATTTTCAGATAAATTTAAAAAGACACCGATTGCCATATGACCGCTTACTAATAATCCCTGTTGTATCGCCTTGGCTGAGCTTCGGAGCAGTTGTTCAAGAGCGCCAGTGTGCCACTTAAAAGGGGGACGTGAATCCCACAAAAATATCACAAGCTTCCTTTTCAACACGGATGACTAAATCTAATCACAAGGAAAGCGCACGGGTCTCTTGAGATCACTTGAGAAACTCTGTGTTACACAACCCTCCACACAGCCAGCATAAATTGTTCCTCTACTGGTGTCAGGTTTGGCTCTTGGCTCAGGCCAAAACAGATAAAAAATAAAAAAAAAAGGAAGAAAAAAAAGAGAGAGAGAACAATGCTGCGATTCGTTATCTACCGCATTGAGATAACTCGTCGGCTGCGACCTTGCATTCCTCTGACTGAGACGCACTGATCTACAGAGGTGAATCAGGACCACCGGAGATCACTTCGGATCCTTCTTGCTTTGTGGTACAGCTGAGGCGCGACAATAAATTGTGTACCTCTCTTAAAAATACATCCTCAGAAAAAAACACTAGATCTCTCCCCTACTTAAGTGCCTTCTGATTTCTAACGCATGACCCTTTCGCATGCCTTTGTAGTGCAAAAGAAAAAAGAAAACAATATGAAATAAAAACCAGACCCTTTCCTGTTCCGTCTCCAGAAAGTTACAGCTCTACCTCTGCCATGTTAATCTGTATTCTATTTGACTCTCAGGACACTCCGTAGTGTGGGAAACAGCTTATTGTGAAGAAATCAATCTACATATAAATTATTGGTCACAAATTATTGGTCACTTTCTGAATAATAAAACTATAGCACATCTAATAATAATAATAATAATAATAATAATATATATATATATATATATATATATATATTTAAAAAATAACCGATGCAGCAAATGACAGCTTTTATCAGTTGCACACTTTATTTTTTTTTAATCGATGTTAACTGTTACGCTAATGCATTGATACGAAGCAATACCATCCATATTATTGAGTTTTCCTGTCAGTCAATCACGTGGCAGCAGCACAATGTATAGATTCGGGCAGATGCAGGCCAAGAGCTTTAGTCAACGCTCAGAATCAAACATCAGAAATGGAATTTGATTTGGTAACTCGGTGTCAGGGATGCTTGTACTCAATAGACTAGTTTGAGCATTTGCAAAAATGCTTGTCCTCTGGGATTTCCATACACAACAATCAGTGGAGTTTACGCTGAATGGAGTAACAACAACAACAACAACAACAACAAAAAAAGGATTCCAGGATGGATATAGTAACTCGTATAATCGCTCTTTACAACCACAGAGAGCAGAAAAGCATTTCAGCTAAAACAGCAAGTCTGACCTTGAGAAGAATGAGCTATTACAGCAGAAGACTACACCAAGTTCTATCACCACCAACTTAGAACACTTACAAAAAAAAACTAGAAAAGATGACGAAAAAAAATTAATTCCTTTTTTTTTTTTTAGTCAGCCGTTTCAATCTCTTATTGAAGTCGTATACGCTTTATATATATTTATTTATATATACAGTATCTCACAAAAATAAAATACGCCCCTTACATTTTAGCAACCATGTTCTCAAGGGGCAATAATATCGAAATAAAACTTGGATATTTTAGAAAAGTCAATGTGCACCTTTTCTTTTGCACCTGACGCACAGCATGAGGCATGAAACTTATTTGATGGACCCTTGCAAGGTCTGTTCAGAGTGGAACCCGTCTTGAAAAACCTCTGTAAGACCCTGGCCACTGTACTGCAAGTTTCAGGGTGTTATCGATCTTCTTATAGCATCGGCATCTTTGTGAAGAGCAACAATTGTGTGTCTTTGCAGTGAGATGCCATGTTGAAAATCCAGTGGTCAGTATGAGAGAATTGTACTCAAAGCACCAAATTGTAACTGCTCTAATACAAGATACACAAATGTGTATAGTCCTGACAAGCAAACAAAAACATGAACATGATGAATAGGTCATGTGGCTTTGCCTGGTTACACGACATACAGCTGAGATCACTTAGGGTGTACTCACTTTTGTTGCCAGTTATTTTGACAATAATGACTGTATGCTGAGTTATTTTCAGAGGACAATAAATCTATACTGATATATGAGCTGCACATTGACTAAAATAGTCAAGTTTAATTTCTATAGTATTGTCCCTTGAGAGCATATAATAAAATGGTGGATGAAATGTGAAGTGTGTACTCATATAATATACACACACACTCACATCTTTTGTATATATTGTATAGTTTTTTTTGTTGTTTTTTTTACTTTTATACTTATTTATTTTTAATATTTCGATTTACATTTTGGACAATTGTAAAAAGCATTTTACTACATGTCGTACACTGAATGAATGTGTGTGATAAAAATAAAAATTTATGTATGTACTATACAGTACTACTAAAACTAATTCCCGACTAAATACTGAATAAACAATTGTAAAAAAAATTAAAATAAAAGTGTACTCCAGGAACAGTGGAAGCTCACAGTGAGTAAACCGGTTCACAATGAACAACATTTATTAATCTTATTGCAACAGAAAAAAAAAAAAAGAAAAAAAAAAAAAATCACTGAGCTCACATTTTACTGTCTATTATCAAGCTGATGGCTCTGTGGCGGCTGTGTGCTAATTAACTACAGGACGACCTTTTCCAGTCCTCGGTGTAGACGTCTGGGGCGACTGCCCAGAACTGCAATTATCTCACCAGAAACCAGTCAGTCTGCTAATTCCTATTTCTTTCTCTGCTATCTCTATGTTCTATTTCTCTATGCTATCGTTAATGCTACAATACTAGCTACATTCAATTTCGCTCATCGCTGCTCGCAAGGAAAAGAGAAAGAAGTTGCTTCTGGGTTCTGAGGTTAAAGCAAAAGCTGGCTGCAGACTTAAGCATGTTGCTGCTTACCTGAATGTTAAATTGTACTTCTCCACTGCTGTTGAATAGTAAGAAGCTTATAATTATAATACATTAATAATAAACTGACAGACATCTCACCCATTTGGGTTTTTATCTTAGTTCTGATTTGGATCAAACCCCACTGAAGTCTTGTATATTTATTCCTAGCAAATCTCTCTGTGGGTTTTAGTATTGTAAAATGCTCTGTTGAGTAGTTTCAACATGCCAAACCAATTTCCTTTCCCAGACAAGGAGTGGCAAATAAAGTTAACCTCATCCTGCAGACATGTTTCAATTTATTTTGGCTCTAGATATGGCCTGGGGAAGTGACACCCACTATCCTGACAGAAAACAAGGCTAAAATCAACCCAACATCATAATCAAATAGAAACAATTGAGTTAGAATTACAACTCGGTTCAGATCAGTATAACAAAAAACAAAAAAAACCCATTAATATTGTATTAAACTGTAGGCAGCTTTTATATACAGTGGTGTGAAAAAGTGCCCTGTTATTATTATTTTTTTCTTGTTTGTAACACTAATGTTTCAAATCATCAAACTAATTTAAATATTAGTAAAAGATAACACAAGTGAACACAACATGCAGTTTACAAATGAAGGTTTTTATTATTGAGAGAAAACAAAATCCAAAACTATATGGTGTGAAAAAGTGTTTGCCCCCTAAACCTAATAACTGCTTGGGCCACCCTTAGCTGCAACAACTGCAATCAAGCGTTTGCGATAACTTGAAATGAGTCTGTTACTCCGCTGTGGAGGAATTTTGTTTCACTCATCTATGCAGAATTGTTGTAATTTAGCCACATTGGGGGGTTTTTGAGTATGAACCGCCTTTTTAAGGTCATGCCACAGCATCTCAATTGGATTCAGGTCAGGACTTTGACTAGGCCACACCAAAGTCTTCATTTTGTTTTTCTTCAGCCATTCAGAGGTGAACTTGCTGGTGTGTTTTAGATCATTGTCCTGCTGCAGAACCCAAGTTCGCTTCAGCTTGAGGTCACGAACAGATGGCCGGACATTGTCCTTTAGGATTTTTTTGGTAAACAGCAGAATTAATGGTTCCATTTATCACAGCAAGTCTTCCAGGTCCTGAAGCAGCAAAACAGCCCCAGACCATCACACTACCACCACCATATTTTACTGTTGGTATGATGTCTTTTTTTTGCAATGCGGCATTACTTTTACACCAGACACACCTTCCAAAAAGTTCAACTTTTGTCTTCAGTCAACAGAGTATTTTTCCAAAGGTCTTGGGGATCATCAAGATGTTTTCTGGCAAAACTGAGACAAGCCTTTATGTTCTTTTTGCTCAGCAGCGGTTTTGGTCTTGGAACTCTGCCATGCAGACCATTTTTTGCCCCGTCTCTTTCTTATGTCATGAACACTGACCTTAACTGAGGCAAGTGAGGCCTGCAGTTCTTTGGATGTTGTTGTGGGGTCTTTTGTGACCTTTTGGATGAGTCGTTGCTGTGCTCTTGGGGTAATTTTGGTCGGCCGCCCACTCCTGAGAAGGTTCTCCACTGTTCCATGTTTCTGCCATTTGTGAATAATGGCTCTCACTGTGGTTCTTTGGAGTCCCAAAGCTTTAGAAATGTCTTTATAACCTTTTCCAGCCTGATAGATCTCAATTACTTACTTTCTCATTTGTTTCTGAATTTCTTTGGATCTTGGCACGATGTCTAGCTTTTAAAGATCTTTTGGTCTACTTCACTTTGTCAGGCAGGTCGTATTTAAGAGATTTCTTGATTGTGAACAGGTGTGGCAGTAATCAGGCCTGGGTGTGGCTGGACAGTTCAGTTAAAAACTGCATGTTATGTTCACTTGTATTATCTCTTACTATTATTTAAATTAGTTTGCTGATCTGAAACATTAAAGTGTGACAAACATCCATCTTGATAGATACACTACAAAAAAAAACACCATTCTGGCAAGTAAAAATGGCTTTAAAATCATCAAATGTCCATATGATGTGTGGGGGTTTTTGCACATCTTATTCCACATATAGTCTCCATTTTCTGTTATAATAACCTTCACTCCACCAAAAAGATATTCTACTATGTGTGCTTGTGGAGATTAGTGTTCATTCAGTCACAAGGGCATTATGAAAAGTCAGGTACTGATGTAGGTGAGGTGAGGAGACCTGGGGTGCAGCCAGCGTTCCAATTCATCCCAAAGGTGTTCAATAGGGTTGAGATCAGAGCTCTATAGCGGGCCACTTAAGATCTTTCAATCCAACCAATATAAAGATTAGATCTTCATAGAGCTGACTTTGTGCACAGGGTCATTGTCATGCTGGGACAGGTTTGGGTCTCCAAGTTCAACTGAAGGGAAAAGTCAGGTGTCCCAATACTTACCATAAAGTGTATATACAGGGAGTGCAGAATTATTAGGCAAATGAGTATTTTGACCACATCATCCTCGTTATGCATGTTGTCTTACTCCAAGCTGTATAGGCTGGAAAGCCTACTACCAATTAAGCATATTAGGTGATGTGCATCTCTGTAATGAGAAGGGGTGTGGTCTAATGACATCAACACCCTATATCAGGTGTGCATAATTATTAGGCAACTTCCTTTCCTTTGGCAAAATGGGTCAAAAGAAGGACTTGACAGGCTCAGAAAAGTCAAAAATAGTGAGATATATTGCAGAGGGATGCAGCAGTCTTAAAATAGCCAAGCTTCTGAAGCGTGATCATCGAACAATCAAGCGTTTCATTCAAAATAGTCGACAGGGTCGCAAGAAGCGTGTGGAAAACCAAGGCGCAAAATAACTGCCCGTGAACTGAGAAAAGTCAAGCGTGCAGCTGCCAAGATGCCACTTGCCACCAGTTTGGCCATATTTCAGAGCTGCAACATCACTGAGTGCCCAAAAGCACAAGGTGTGCAATACTCAGAGACATGGCCAAGGTAAGAAAGGCAGAAAGTCGACCACCACTGAACAAGACACACAAGCTGAAACGTCAAGACTGGGCCAAGAAATATCTCAAGACTGATTTTTCTAAGGTTTTATGGACTGATGAAATGAGAGTGAGTCTTGATGGGCCAGATGGATGGGCCCGTGGCTGGATTGGTAAAGGGCAGAGAGCTCCAGTCCGACTCAGGCGCCAGCAAGGTGGAGGTGGAGTACTGGTTTGGGCTGGTATCATCAAAGATGAGCTTGTGGGGCCTTTTCGGGTTGAGGATGGAGTCAAGCTGAACTCCCAGTCCTACTGCCAGTTTCTGGAAGACACCTTCTTCAAGCAGTGGTACAGGAAGAAGTCTGCATCCTTCAAGAAAAACATGATTTTCATGCAGGACAATGCTCCATCACACCGTCCAAGTACTCCACAGCGTGGCTGGCAAGAAAGGGTATAAAAGAAGAAAATCTAATGATATGGCCTCCTTGTTCACCTGATCTGAACCCCATTGAGAACCTGTGGTCCATCATCAAATGTGCGATTTACAAGGAGGAAAACAGTACACCTCTCTGAACAGTGTCTGGGAGGCTGTGGTTGCTGCTGCAATGTTGATGGTGAACAGATCAAAACACTGACAGAATCCATGGATGGCAGGCTTTTGAGTGTCCTTGCAAAGAAAGGTGGCTATATTGGTCACTGATTTGTTTTTGTTTGGTTTTTGAATGTCAGAAATGTATATTTGTGAATGTTGAGATGTTATATTGGTTTCACTGGTAAAAATAAATAATTGAAATGGGTATGAATTTGTTTTTTGTTAAGTTGCCTAATAATTATGCACAGTAATAGTCACCTGCACACACAGATATCCCCCTAAAATAGCTAAAACTAAAAACTACTTCCAAAAATATTCAGCTTTGATATTAATGAGTTTTTTGTGTTCATTGAGAACATGGTTGTTGTTCAAATTAAATCCTCAAATAAAATTAATCCTCAAGAATACAACTTGCCTAATAATTCTGCACTCCCTGTATTAGATATTATAGATATAAAATTTAAAGAGCTTATCCTCTTGAAATGATGTCATTCTTTGATACACTGACTTAAGGTTCAATGTTTTTATTTGTCAATGCAAGCATATGTGCAGACATACAAAGGAATTGAAATGCCGTTTCTCTTCTCTCTCATCAAGTGTTTACATTGTCAATGCAACATAAAAGTTTTTGTATACAAATATCAGCAGTCGGTGCAATATATAAACGATTTTGTATAAAGGTAACAGAGTATACTGGTCATAAATGGATATATATATATATATATATATATATATATATATATATATATATATATATATATATATATATAAAAATAAAAAACAGAGTGAAAATATTTTTTCAACTTCTAAATGAAAATACATCTGAGTAAACGTAAACAGTGAATTTAGTTCATATTCAAATATATTTAAACAATTCATAGGTGCAAATATACATCCAAATATATGTAAACATTCTGAAGTTCTGAGAATACGGCATTTGTAATGTGCAAGACAGATAGCAGTAGTATGACAGTAGTGCAAAAGAATGTAATGTGTAAAAGTACAAAAGTGTCCGATTCAAAGAATATGTACATAACGCTTTTTTGTTTTGGTTTTTTAAGTAGGTGTTTGTAATTAGGTCCATGTGTGCAGAGTCCTGCAGAGGGTATAAAAGTGTCTTATGTGCAATGAAAGATGTGTGGGGTGAGCTGTAGATTTTCAAGAGTAGGTGGGAGAGGGGGGGGGCGTAATGGACAGAGTTCATCATCCTGACAGCCTGATGGATGAAGCTGTTTGAAAGCCTTGTGGAGCAGACTGGTACCTTCTTTCTGAAGGCGGGAGGCTGAAGTGAAGGTTTGACTGGTGTGGTAGATGTCCATAAGAGAGAGCAGAGAGACACAGATGATCTTGCTGGTTGCATTCACTATGAAGAATGCAGTGCAGCCTCCGTACCACACAGTGATGCAGCTGGTGAGGATGCTCTCAATGGTGCCCCGGTAGAAGGAGCACATGATGGGAGGTGGGACTCGTGCGTTCATGAGATTGCGGAGGAAGTAGAGGCGTGACTGAGCTTTCTTGGCCAGCGATGTGGTGTTTGTCATCCAGGAGAGGTCCTCAGAGATATGCGCTCCTAAGAACTTGGTGCGGCTCACACTCTCCACTGCAGCAACGTTGATTGTTAGTGAAAGGTGCTGTGGGAGTCCTTTTCTGAAGTCAATAACAATTTCTTTTATCTTCCCCACGTTGGGAAAGAGACTGTTGTCATTATATCACTCCTGTAGCTGGCCTCATTGTTGTTGGTGATGAGGCGCACTACAGTTGTGCCGTCTGCAAACTTGACGATGTGGTTGGTACTGTAACTGGGTACACAATCATGGGTCAACATGGTGAAGAGCAGCGGGCTAAGCACACACCCTTGTGGTGCCCCTGTGCTTAGCGTGACGGTCTTAGATGTTTTTCCACCGCCCCGTACATTTTGTGGTCTCCCTGATAGAAAGTCCAGCACCTAGTTACAAAAATGGGAGTTGAGACTCAGGTGTCGGTTTGTTTATTAGCTGCTGGGCTGGATAGAGAGCGGCTGAGATGGCATCCTCCGTGGACCTGTTGGTTCTGTATGCAAACTGGAAAGAGTCGTGGGAGGGAGGAAGAATGGATTTTATGTGCTGCATGACCAGTCACTCAAATCATTGGATATTGATGGGGGTCAGTGCAATGAGCTGGTAGTCGTTATGGCTGGATGAGTGTGGCTTCTTTGGGACTGGAATTATTGTGGTGGCTTTGAAACACAATGTTAGTACATCCTTGAGTTCTTCAGCACAGTCCTTTGTATGTACAGTCCTAAGTCTCAGGACTACAGTTTGCATTTGGTCATCACTGCACACCTCAACATCGTTTAGCTGTAAATAAATGGACATTCGATGCCAGATGAGGATGGGTTCCCTCTTGGGTCTCTCAAGGTTTCTTCCTTATGCCATTTCAGGAAAGTTTTTTATTGCCACGGTCGCCAATGGCTTGTTCATTAGGGACAACCTTACACTTATAAAGAACAATCTTTATTAGCAAATTATCTGTTTAAAGCTGCTTTGAGACAATGCCCATTGTTAAAAGCGCTATACAAATAAAAATGAATGGAACTCTTTGGATTCTATCTTGTGCCACTGTAGGTCTCACCATCAGCTAAATTCATACAACATATCCAAAAACTAAAGCTGACTATTCAGTTGGCTACATAAACAAACAAATGAATTTTAAGCCACCTATATTCAAACAACTTCAGAGAAAATGTTTCCCCTCAAACGACTCCATGCTAACAGCATAAATGAATTAGTGACATTTAATAAATGTTTGGATTTAATAAATATCAGCCTATTATAAACTTTTATCTTTTTTGTTTGGTGAAAATTACTTTTATTTTTTATTGTTTTTTATAATTTACTCTGCATCATAGCAGAACCTGATCGTTTCATGATGTTTTGTGATACCTGAAGCCCAAAACATCAACAGTAATAAAAGGATATTAAAAAGCAAACAAATCATATCACCTTTTCCTAACCTGAGTTTACACACATCCCAAAACTAAAATACGTGTGACAGATAATGTTACAGAGAAGTGAAATCATCTCATTTGTGATCGATAAGCTCAGACTCAGTGACCCAGACGGAGGTCTGAAACGACCCACATGACTCATTACTTACTGTCCTCTTCAGTAAGTGATTACTCTGGTCTAGTGCAGGAGAGTAATTAAAAAGACACAAGGCGATTGCTTCTGTCTTTATTTGGCCCTGAGCCCTTGCTAACATACACAGGGAAATTGCTGGATGAACATCTGGCCGGGTCTTTATCTGAACGTGCTCGAGTTGAGCTAAGCTTTGAAATCTGAACTTGGTGTCTACATACAAAAATACATCTAAATATACAATCTGAATAACATCACAATATCTTACATAAGTAACTTGGCAATATTAAATGATAAATAAACAAATACACCAGTCAGGTTTCTGCTGTATTCTAATCAAAAGGCCGCTCCCTAGCTAGGTAGCATTTCCATGAAACAAAAGGTGTCCCTGAGGCATTCTGAACTGCTGTCAGCTCCACATGTCCTTTTCATTGAAAAAGGAAATGCTACAGACATTTAAAAAAAAAAAAAAAAAAAAAAAACATGGCTGAGGAGGTTTTATAAAACTTTATAACTTAATAAAATGGTAAATATTGTACAGAAAAATTCTTCAGAATTAATTCTGTTGTTAAACCAGCTGTCTAACCTAACACTAGCCCAAAGCATAGGTGGCAAACATGTTAACCATTACCAGTAGCTAGCAAAACAATTTCCAAAAGATTTCTAAAAAAAAAAATAGAATTAAGGATACTTTCAAATAAATTTTTTATAAAATTTTAAACATTATGACTTTCAAATCCGAAGTTCGTATTTTATAAGACTGCTAAACTTTTCGGAGTCCAGAATATGGAATTAGATTTTCTGAATGTTTGTGTGTGTAAATGGCAGACATAATTATCCAGAGCAACTTATAATTTTTTTTATACAACTGAGGGTTAAGGGCCTCAATCAAGGGCCCAAGAACAGCATTTTGCTAGTGCTGGGATTTGAACTCGCAACCTTTCAAATCAGAAATAGGCTTCCTTATCCAGAGCGATTTACAATTATCTCAGTCTTACAACTAACAATTACTCAAGAACCCAGCAGTGGCAGCTTGGTGGTGCCGGGATTTGAACCTGTGACCTCCAGATCATAAGTCCAACATCGTATACATCAATCTAACTCACACTACACACATTTATTTTGCAGCATTTGGCAGACGGTCTCCACAACTGAGCAGCTATCGTAAAGGGTCTTGTTCAAGGGTCCAGGAGTGGCAGGGTGGTGTGGCTGGGTTTAGAACTCACAACCTTTCTATCCAAAGGCCAATGCTTTAACCACTAACCAACCACCTCCCTAATTGAACATATGAACCACTGAGCTTCCAGAAGCCACGATTAACTGCTGCTAGTTTGAGATCGAACCTGAGAGAAGGTGAAATCCTGGAGAGCAGTACTGAACAAAAGTCACCTTGATAAATTAGTGTTGTTGGCTTGCAGGGGTTGTTTGACTCCTTGTGTTGTGCATTTACTGCTCACAAAACAACAGCAATGAAGGTGACAAATTAAACTTCAATTAACAGCCATATACAGGCTACAAATTTCCAGCTTCATTTGTTTTTAGAAAACACAACTAAATCAGTGCAATAAAAAATAACTAGCTTTTTGTGGGACACGGTTTAAGGATTCATCAATTCTTAAAATGCTCTTGTATGGAAAACCTGGCGGATGTGTCTCAGCTGAAAAGGGCGACTCTGCAGATGAGGGTGCAGCATTAAACCTTATGACCAGTTTTCCTTCAGTGGAAAATAACTTGCCTATAGCAGCATCACGGAGGTTTTTCCAGCCTGATAATGACCCAGGAGTTAAATCTCCATGTTTCTGCACCACAGGTAAGCTTTAAACAAGCAGTGATTGAAACATTCAAGAGTGGCCCAAGTGGGACTGGATAATGATGTGCAACCCACAGCCCTTTTCCCTGCATTACAAAAGCCTGTAGAACTGGCTTTAAATGTTTTCTGAAAAAAAAACGAATTTACTGTTATCTGCTACTGTTTTTTTTTTTTCTTCTCCTACCACCTGACTAGCACTGACTACAGCCCACAGCAAAGACTACTGTATATCGATTGACTAGTCAAGAAAACCCCTAATGTATATGAACACTGATAACCCCATTGAATGCAAGGTTTATGCTTGTTCAGGAAAAATGCCCCCTGATGACACAGGGATCTTTGGAGAATGCGCCTACTTTGGCAGCTCACACGACTGCAGAACGATACATGTGCTCGTTAGGCAAGTGCCAAGAAATGTATCTCATGGTGGACACTTCAGAAATGAGTGCTCCTTTGTTTTAGCATGCTGAACTTTTGAACAGTGTTTGTGCTCCCCAGATAGAAATTGCTCCATTCAGAAGGCAGGATAAGGACTTATTCCTCAAGGACACAGCAACATTCAAGAGCAGGAGAGGCATGCTAACACATGCCAAAGAAAGAGGGGGAAAAAAAAATAAAAAGTCAAGTTGCATCTGTGATATATTCAAGAGATAAACGAAAGTTTTACCAAGCATGGTCACTGGCGAGACGATATTTACTTTGCACATGACGGAAGGGAACAGGGAGACGCCGACTCGAGGCGCTGGCTGCACTTCACAGTAGAAAGGCTTTTTGAACAATAAAGCTACTGTTGTCTCTCAGGCACCATCCATACTAAGTAGACTAGTATGGAAGGTATTATCAAGCATGCAATAGGCATATGTCGAATTTTATATATGACAAATGATCAATTTCAGGAGGACAGCATTTAGAAGCTCTACGATATACTCCAGTTCTCTTTACAGAACAGTCCATTCTTGCTAGCTACATCTCCCAAATTGTTCTCGTTTGTGCTTGTTTCAACATAAAAAAATACATCTCGTAAGAAAGCAGGACCTGAGGATGAATCCAGGACCTAGTGAAGAATCACAATGTGTGCGCCATGCCGCATTTGTTTCTATAGCAGATTTCAAGTGCAAAATTATGTTATGCAAGCAGTACAGCAATTCTGAGATTCCAGTCATGCAGAGTCCACTAGGTGCGAGGGTGTCATCGCAACGTTAACATCGTTATCCAACTCTCATTAACAAAGTAGCTTTATTTATCTGTTGCGTTTTGTTCCATGTCAAAACACCTACTGAAACCAAACCGATGTTCAGTGCCGAGTGCTGCAAATTGTATATACCTACATAATCAAATATGTCATTTAATTTATTATTTTTCCATTTCTTGGCGATTTTTTATTTTTTTTGCTGACTCATCCTACAAACCCTAGCATAGCAACTTTTAGGTCCTAAAATGCAACAAAACAAAAACATGTCCTTATCATCTGAGATACATCTTTCACGATCATAGGCAAGGCATCATATCAACTTCTAAGCAAAATCTGGGCAAAAATAGATACGTTCTTTGTTCATCAGTCAAAGAGCTTCAAGTATTATACGTTCCACAATACTTTAAATTGGTAATATTTGGGGTATACCTTATCATGAATAAATAAAACAGCAGCCAAACAAACAGATGTTTCCTGGATACTCGTGTTTCTTTTTAATGATGGTTACAAATACGTTCCACAGCAAAAGAAAGAGCTTCATGTTTTGTAAGACAAAGGTTGGTAGCTAGGTTTACAAATGCCATACTCATTTGTTTTGTCATCGACTTGGAGACTTTGAGGTCATCAATTATTATTATTATTATTATTATTATTATTATTATTATTATTATTATGTTAATCACTATTAGGACTCCAAACAACCAGAATTTGGGAATAAGTAACACATTGGATGTTCCACTAAATTATTTATATTATTGGTATATTTTACCACCACCACTTAACCTTACTGTTTAATCCTCGTTAAACTCAATTACTTCAGAAAAGCTGATCAGGATGGAAAAACATGTTGGTCTACAGCTTGAGGGCTGACTCACCTGCACCTTTCTCTACTTTACTACTGACCAGCTGAGCTCAAGCTCCTCTGGATGGAGCAAAGCATGACCTTTGGAGAGGTGCACCAGGAAAACAAACTCAGATGTTGACATCTGACTCGTGTCTCTCCGGAGAGCTCATTTAGGTTTCACTAACGAGCACCAAAGGGAGGTTAAGCCATGGGAAACCCAACGCTTCCCGAACCTGTTCCAAGCACCCCTGTGTGCAGCACAGTTTGGAGTATATCCTGTTTTAACACACCCAAAAGGTGTGTAAAGCTCATGGAAGACGTGTTGATGAACTGATGACAAGAGGCAGGCATGTCAGAGCAAGAAAACTGTAATATGTGCAGTGCACAGAAACAGTTTGGAAAGCATCCTGTAGATGTTGCATCATGCGCGATTATGCAAAGGATAAGAATGTCCCGAACCCCTGTTCTCCCTAATTAAGTCGGAGTTTCTCAATTCTTGATCCTTTAGTCGTCCTCTGCACATTTTTGTATTTTCTTGCTCCAATGATCCAGACTCAAGTCGGCAGTCTGCGGGCAGGTTTCGCAGGCGTTAGAGTGGGGAAGTCACTGATCGGTGCTTTTTGTACTTTAGCACGCTCGTTTTTTTACCTCAAGCAGAGCTTCTTGAGGAGCCAATGAGTTCAATCAGATGCAACAGAGGGAAAGACAACGCGATAAACAAAAATTATAACTTTCCATAGTTTCCTGACAGGTTCTCTGGTTCAGTAATATGAGCTCTTTGTCAAAGAAATTCAATTTATGTTCAAAGGAATTCTCCAGGATCAAAGGTTTCCTCAACCAGAATTTCGAGTTCTATTATTCATATCATTTGACTTTAATATCCACTTTATCTTCACGCTGGATCTGGAGCTTCTCCCAGAAACTTTGGGTGTGTCAGAAATATACGCTGGATGCGATGTTGGTTCGTGTGCAGGCACGGGAATTCCCTAATGGACGAACAGTCATGTCGTAGCAACGAGTTTATATAGTTTACACGATACAAGAATTCAAGAAGTATTATCTTTTATTTTTATGTGTTTAATGATTGGCATTCTGGCTAGCATTCAGTTCTTAGAAAAAACAAACAAACAAACAAAAAAACAGTTCTAGCAAGCAATCTGCAAGGCTGGGGCTAATTTATCAGCTTCTGTACTCGTTTGCGCCTCTAAAGTCAAACCCTTGTTGTAGCCACGTAGAGTCTAGGATCTAAAAAAACCCTGCCAAATTGTACCACTGACAAAAAAAAAAACAACAACTATTTACTACATTATGATCTACAGATTGTCCAATCACATGCAGTAACACTTGGTTTCGGTTATTAGAACCAATATCAATAATGTATAATATTTTAAAAGCAGGTGAACACCTCTAGGATTAACAGTATACTGTAAATAATATGACTAGTAAATATACTATGATGGAATTTATACACACAAAGAAAAAAAAAGAACAAAAGTGCGTTTGCCAAAGTGATTGGTTGTGCCAGTCGTTTTTTCTCATGCATGGCACATGAGTTCAGTTAAACCAGGACAAACACTCAAATGTGACTCGAGCAGTAAGCCATGTTCATCCACTTAAGTCCCACATGACTGTATGTCTGGTACAGACGTTACCCAATCCTGCTTCTTTACCCCCACTGTTATGACACCTGACACAAATCATTAGCCAATCACACGAGTAGAGCATTAGAAACACTTCAGCGCGGGGTACAAAAAAAAAAAAAGCCCTTCTGTCCTCATATTTCTCATTGTCTACCTGCCCGAATACTGCCTTCATTGTTAACATCACAACCTGACCTCAAAGTTGATCTGATTCTGACTTGACTTTTACTCTTATCATGCCTTACCCGTTAACAGTTGGGATATCTTGTCAGAGTATTTTCATTTCTTTTAAGAATATACCATATATACACTAGAAACTGTAAAAAAAAAATTGAGCAAAACACTGCAATCAATATGTGGGAAATGTAATGCAACCATTAAATCCATTTGCTTGATATGAATTACAATATTTTGTTTCTAACAAGACAGGCATGTCAATTATTCATTCCTGGTAAGGGTTCTGGTGGTGCTGGAGCCTATTCCAGGGAATTCCGTTACTGGGCATGAGCGTGGAATACACCCTGGATTGTATGCCAGTCCATCACAGGGGACCATCCACCCACACACACACACACACACACACACACACACACACACACACACACACACAGAGTGGCAATTTAATATAGCCAACCCACCTTGCATATTAATGGAAAGAGAGGAAACCAGAGAACCCAGAAGAAACCCTTACAGAGAGGATGAGAAGATATGGATGGATGTCTGAATGCATGGTTCAAAAACAAACTTAGTAGTTAAATATAACATGTTTCTGTTGTAATGAAAATACACTCATCAGAAAATACTCCTTAACTCAATGTGTAGGTTACATTGGGGCAGATGAGCAGAAGAATTGCCCCAATGAGGTGTAAATAACTGGTTGAGTTATCCCAGTTTGGTTAAATTCATATTAAGTATGATAAGAAACACGTTTAGAGAGTTCATCCTTGTCACAGAATTAGTTGATAAGTGTGTGATGATGAGCTCATGTGGTGACCAGGTGTGTCTGCACTAATTGTCTAGATAGAGACGAGACGGTGTGTTTGACAGCCATGTTGTCATGGCGTGTTGTTGTTGTTGATGATGATGATGATGATGATGATGTTGCATACTGCTTACCGCTGTGTGCGCTGAACCAGCGCGGCGCGATGTGCAGGGGCAACGTGTCCGCCAGCGAGCCGCGCGAGCCCAGGTACAACACGCCGTCAGTGTGCCGCGCATCCCCGGGTGTCTCGCGGTAGCCGTGAGCGCGTACCGAGTCCGAGCCCGAACCGGAGCCTTGTCCCGCTGCAGCCCGGTCCGGTTCCGTCGCCCTGGGCGGGGCGGCCTGTGTGGAGGCGTTGGTGGTGGAGGTGTAGAAACCGAAGGGCACGGCGCCGTTGTGCTCCATGCCCATGCCCGCCACAGAGCTCACCGAGCGGCTGCGGAGCCCCATCGTCCCCGCCGTTCGGAAGTGGCCGAAGTGGGCCGACGGCGGCACCGCACTGTCGTCTGTGGACACACCAGGAAACGGGGGCCGCGGACGGGCCGCCGTGCTCTGCTTACCACCCATGTGAAAAACGGGGTTCCCGCGGAAGGAAGAGGGGTGGGGTGGGGTAAAGGGTCCGGGGGTGGGTTATGTGACGGAAATAAGAGGACACGAGTCGCCCCTCGAGTGAGGGGATTTTTCAGTCGGGCTTCCTCAATTGAGTGCCGACAAAACGCAACAACAAAAAAAAAATCCGGGTTGTCAAGTCTGACTGAAGCAGCTGTGTCCGGGAGACGAGAGAGCCCGTTTTCTCGGTCGAGTCATGGAGAAATCAACTCCAAGACCAGGAAAAGATCAAAATATAAGAAAGACAAAAAAGGGCCAGTTTTGATGTAACGGAACGGAAACACCGACGCACGCCCTCGTCAAGTGACTGACAGGACAGGCTGAGCGAAATCACGGCAGAAACGATGACAAAGCCCGCGGCGCTGAGGACGAATCCGCAGCACGCTCACACCGCACGCTGCTCCTTCCTCGGTCATTTCAAGCCCAATAATCTCGGAACATCAGGCCATGACATGTGGCACCGCATGTCACTCAGCATGCGGCATGTATGAGAGTGTGTGTCAATGTGTGTTTGCGTCCGGCGGCGGCGTTTATAATCCAGGTGCGCTGCGCTTCCAGAGCTCTCCGCCGTGGTGCCGCTGTTGCTGGTAGACAATGGAAGACGGTTACCGCGCAAGCGCAAACTCGCCAAATACCAGATTGGACAGATGCTTTATTGAGCATGCGCGGATTGGGCAGCGTGGTTAGAAAAAGAAAAAAAAAAAAAACGGCTGCTTTTATTGCGCATGCGCGGATACAGCTGGAAAGAAAAGATGGAGACCACATAGATATCCTACATACAGAATTTAATAAATAATCAACCAAACACATTTTTATTATACATTATAGTAATTTATATATTTTCAAAATCTTTTAATCATTTTCCTTATCTTAATACATATAAATATTCAGGATGAACACATAAAAAGACAATTGTTTCCCCCTTAAACAATTATATATAAAGTTGCCTTTACAGCTTTTTATTGTGAGATATCAATAATAGAGATTCACAGAAAATTTGGGGGGTCCAAGCCCCAGGACTGCCATTGCGCAATGCCCTATTTAACAAGCTAGGATATACAAAGGAAAGAATTTTATTGTGCTGGAATGTATATGTAAAAAATATGTGCTTTTAAAAGTATTATGATACAATATTTATCTTAGATTGTGACAGTGGTACTGCAGGTAACATTAACACCGCACACCTTCAGGGTTTTTGGAGTCAGGTTACTCTCAGCTTTGTGCCTGTGTGCCTGACCAAGATAAAATGGTTACTGAAGATTAATGAACAATCGCAATTTTTGTTCCTGTGCATATTTTACAGCAATGAAAAAAGAGAAATGTAAAGATTGGTATAAGATATAACATATACAAGAAACATCAGGCACTCTAAATGATGGCAGTGAGCAAATAGTTAATTGTAAATATATAAACTCTTACCTTGAACTTGTCTAAAATTTAATGATTGGTCTTTATTTGTGCATATCACTAGAAAGGAAATAAGATCAGATAAACCAAGGCTTTATTAATGTCGAAAAGTGATTTGCTCCAGTAGTTTGGATTAACATAAAACAAAATAGAAATCAATATACAACCTGGATGGAAAAACCACAAAAGAGAATTAAGTATGTGTTACTCTCTTAAACATTGTATTCATTCCAGCACACTGATGTTCTAATATTATTTTATCATGGCCTTACAGGCAACATAAAACATGTACAACAATTATTTTACACACACACACACACATATATACTGTATATACACACACACACACACACACACACACACACACACACACACACACAGATACAGAGAAAAGAGGGATACTGCTTATAGTCTTCAACACAATAAAAATCAGAATATAGTATATAGTGTATATCATATCATAATCATATAATATATTGGCCTACTTCTTATACATACCTCTGCACAGATCATTTTCACATATACATCAACTATTTTACAATCAAATCACAATTTTTAAGACGCTTTACAATGTATGTCACACACACAAAAAAAGAGCCGATCATCCAAGATCTGGATCATCCCCTGTCTCTACACATGCTTCCTTGCTCACGGCAAACCATCTTCAGCTCGACAGTATTGCCAAAATTATTTGGACACCCGACTAAACGGTGCCACAAGCGGTGATATTCTAGGAAGACATTTCACTAGATTTTTGGAGCATGGTTGTGGGGATTTAGCTAAAAAAGCATGAGTGAGATCAGGCACTGATGTTGGTGAGAAGACCTAGTGTGTAGTAATTCTGATGTTGATGAGTGGGGTTGAGGTCAGGGCTCTAAGCAAGCCAAACAAGTTATTCGACTCCGAATTTGGTGAATCTTTCCTTTGTGAAGCTCTATTTGTGCATGGGGCATTATCGTGCTGGGACAAGTTTGGGCCTCTCAGTTTCCAGTAAAGATAAATTCTTAATGTTACAGCGAGCAGCGGCATTATAGAATTGAGCACATTTATGGCAACCTTTTGGAGAAGAACGGTCAGAAAAAGGCAGAGGTCAGGTTTTCAAGAATATTTGTGTGTTTAAACAGAAAAAATACCCAAATTTACAGGGCATGGAGTTCCCCAGGGTGAGGACACGGAATTTATCGACAACCAAAAAAATCCAAAATTAGCTCATCAAAGCAACTTTTGTGAAATAGCGACATCTGCTGGCCAAAGCGTAAAACAGCACGAAAAAATGTCGTAATTCAAATTAAGTGACCATTATTGTAATTTAAACCATATACGGTACAGTAAAAAAAACAACAAACAAAACAAATACTACTTAATTTTAAATAAAAAATAATAAAAACAGACTCAAAAATCAGGTAATGCATTGCTTTCTTGACTGATACACAAACGTTTTTTTTTTTTCTAAACAAAATCGGCTCTACTTTTTTGTAGTAATTTAATTTATTTTTGTAGATCGTACGCGGATCGATTTTCGCTTTCTATAATTGATTGAGGTCGGCTGTGAAAGGACGCGACGCTCTGCTATCGATTAACTCTGCCTATCTGTTTGATGTGATCGCGGATCGACGCGTGCCCCTGGCAATTCGAAATCCCGCGCCAAACTGTGTTATTGCGTGCGCGCGGGTGTAGTCTGACTGCTGCTACCTGTTTGTTTGTTTGTTTTTTGTTTGGTCTGGCTTCTTTTTGTTTGTATTTATCTCACTGTCGCTAATGGATACACAGTCCTACATGCCTGTTCCTCCAGGGGTTGGGATGGAGGAGAACTTCTTATCGCTGGACGACATTTTGCTGTCACATGAGCGGCTTCCCTGCAAAACAGACACATCCTTCCCTAAACTCGGATTTCTGGAGAAAACCAGCGAATCACACGATATACCCGAGGTAAGACTTAAATATCCGATTGATAAGTGATAAATATTCATTTCTAAGACATTGATATCGCCATATATTGTTATATCGACCAATCAATATCTTAATTGTATTCAATTAAGTTAATTAAGTAAAGCGTTTTAACAATGCACATTCCTAAATCAGCTTTTGCAGAAATACACAGGCTGAAGACTATGAATTTATGTTAAAGCCTTTGCATTTATCATCAAGACAGTGACGAGGAAAAACTACCTGTGATGATTGAGACTCAAAAGGGAACCTCATCACTGAATGTCCATTCATTACAGTTCCATCATTGTTAAGGTGTTCAGTGATTGACGCTTAAATGCAGACATTTGACGCTTTTCACAACAGACATTGTCTCAAAGCAGCTTTACAGAAATCAACAGTCAAGGTGAACGGTGTGTATTTATCCCTGATGAGCAGCCGTGGCGACTGTGGCAAGGAAAAACTCCCTTAGATGTTATGAGGAAGAAACCTTGAGAGAAACCAGACTCAAAAGGGGAACCCATCCTCATTTGGGTAACATCAAGAGTTTGATCATAAATCTTTCAACAATACAGAACACTGGAGAGAGAGAGAACTAGTAACCTCATGGATCTTTAGGCAGGTCACGTGGAACCTCCTCAGCTGCACAGAGTGTCTCCAATTGACACGAGGTGGAATGAGTAACAAAATCTACAACTCGAGTAAAAGAATTGTTACTAAATACAAGTGGTGTATACATGGTTGTTTATTAAGTATAGAACATTTTGATTATTCTGAAGGGGTTAGGCGCTTATCTGAAGGAAAGCTACATCTCTGATATGTGCCTGCTTATCTTTTTGTGTTAAAGAATACTAAGATGGAGATGCCTCTGTGGATGGCGAAGGGTCTGTATGAGAGGAAGAGGCATGTGATCTCAGTGGATCTGCCCAAAGTGTACCGCGAGGGGTGGAGGACGGTTTTCGGTGCTGATGCCAACATGGTGGATCTTCACAAGATGGGTCCTTATTACTACGGCCTGGGATCTCAGATCCTGCACTTTGAGAATGCAGAAAACCCAGAGATCGCCCAGTCTATTCTACAGGTGGGTGATTGGTGGCTAATCAGGATGGTGTCAGATGTCTGTGCTTTCCAAAATGTAAAGTAAAAGTAAAACCGTTTTTGTATGATTATAAGGTTTTACACCTGAAGCATATGTGGTTCTATCCCAAACTCTTGTCACTAGAGGTCGACCGATTAATCGGTTTTGCATAATATATTTTATTTATGGGCACCTTACATAACACTCAAGGACACCTTGCATACAATTAAAAAAACACAACAATTAACAGTTTAAAATAATGAAAAACTATACAACCAGGAAGACGTACGAATACGTCATTGCCTGCCTGAAAAGACAGAGTTGCTGTTATGGATTTCAAAAGGAAGAACATTCCACAGGTATGGGGCAGTGAAGCTAAAAGCTTGGAATCTTATAGATGCCAAAAGTATACGAGGAAGAACTAAGTTGGAGGAGGACTTCGATCTAAGAGTTTGAGAAGGATATATGTTAGAAGTCGGTCAGGTAAATATGAAGGAGCCATGCTATGTAGGCCTTTATAAACAAAAAGCAGGATCTCATTGGGAGGGCCGGCGATTTATATTACGCATGTGGTAACAAGCTGTCTATGTTCTTTAAAAGATGAGGGTGTTGTCAAGGATAACACTTAAGATCTTAACCTGTGTCGAAGGAGCAATTGTGGATCTGTCAGTACACATTGAGAAACTACGGGTCTTAGAAAGATTATTATTTGTGGCCACGAGGAGTATTTTAGTTTTATTACTGTTCAATTTTAAAAAGTTATTTGAGAACCAAGCTATAATGCAGACAAACAGTTAAAAAGAGAAGATGGAGGAAGGACAATTAGAGCTGAGTGTCATCAGCATAACAGTAGAATTGGATACCATGTTTCCGAAAGATACCTCCAAGTGGCAATAAATCAATGATGAATAGTAAGGGGCCCAGAACTGAACCATGCAGGACACCTGCAGTAATGCTTGAGTTTTTAGATTTGAACTTTCCTAACTAAACAAATTGAATGTGACCAGAAAGATAAGATGTAAACCAAGCCAAGGAAGTGTCTACAATTCCAATAGACTGCAATATATCTAATAAAATATCATGTGAGACATATTTACGGCAAGGTATGCAAATGACATCCTTATAGGAGAGCAGTTCTGATTGCAGCTTGGAGTAATGAGAGATGGGAAGTTAAAGAAGTTCCGATGCCGTATAGCATATTGAGGCTACTGGATGGCCGATAAATGAGTGGATGATCCAAGCAAGTGTAGCCAAAACCGGCAGCTCACCAATAGCCATGAACAGCCTCCAATAGACGTGAGTAGCCACAGCAGCCGCCACTAGTTGACAGCAGCCAATGTCTACGGCCGGTGATCATCAATGGCCTTGAGCGGCCGCCAAATATCCGCAAACAGCCACCAGTAGTCGCTAATAACTGTGACTAGCCATCTGTACAGCAACCCTGGTCAAATAGACAGGTCAGGCTTTAATGTAAAGTAGTTAAACTACTACCCAGGTGCTGAAAATGCAGTAAAATTAATAAATGTATCAAAATAAATTATTTCTCTCCTGGGAGCAGCGGCAGCAAACAGAGCCAGCGTTCACTCCAGAAGCTGTTTTTCAATGTGAACATGGCCTGTTGTAATGCAGTGAATCTTTTAAACAGCATTTTGTTTTAATCCTTTAAAAAAAACGAATCAATTTTCCACTGGATTGCTTCCTCACAGTTTACTTGTATTTCCATTAGGAAGCATTTCATAAGGTTTTAGCACAACACCTTCCCAAAAGCATGCAGCTCTGAAAATGCTTTCGAAGTGTTAAATTGAGCTTCAGGTTTGCGTGACTGCTGGTGCATTACCCCGCTGCACACAACAGGATTAGAAAAGCCGCATTAATGTTAACAGCATATGTGCAACAAAGCATAACAATAAAGAACACAATTTATTTCCTCTATGATTTTTTTTATAAGACTAAGTCCCTCTCGTCAGACAGTTTTTCCTATCACATGACGGCTACAAAGCAGTGCGGGCTTTCTCTGAGAAATGTGAGGCTAGCTGTCTGCATCTTTTGCATTTGAGGGAAAGTGCACCAGCTTACGGCTCTTTTCTGTGGTGCCATTGAGGAGCATTAGCAGGGTTGACTCTGTATGTTTAAAATCAGCATAATGTCTGTGTTTACACAGTGGAAAGTTAACAAATAAATGAAATGTCTTTTATTTTAATATCATTATTAATATTATTCGTTATACTAATGACAAATATAAGTGGCGCTCAGGAGGATGCCTGTAGTCCACAGTTTGTTTAATTTCCTGTTCCGTGTGTTAAAGCTGTACAGTCACTGAACTAGAGGCTCAGGACCAGACACGCTTTTCTCCTCATACACTCCCTCTGTTAATAATTTTTTTCTTCCTGTTCAGACATTTATCGGCCGTTTCCGCCGCACCATGGACTCGTCCCAGAACGCATATAACGAGGACATGTCTGCGCTTCTGGAGCGGCTGGACTGCCTGGAGAGGGCGCTGTTCCGCTCGGGCCAGAACGGCCTTAACGCCTTCCAGCTATGGGAGAGAGGCAGAGCATCCCAGCTCACTGCCTCCAGCCTGGTCACTAACTACCGCAAGAGGAAGATCACAGAGCTGCATTCCTGAGCAGCCGAGCAACACGAACAGAGACACTGCTCAGAGAGAGCAAGACGTGTGCATGTGTGAGAGAATGAGTGTGAGATGGAATTTAGTTTGTCATGTATCTGTGAAGTTTAAATTACTTTTAATAAAGCTAAGCCTTTACTGCTGCTTTGTAAGAATAGGTCATTTGTTCAGTTTGTCTTATATTGAATACAAGAGGTCGACAGACAATAGATTTTACCGATAGCTAGTCTCGATCGTACTTGCAGATAACCGATTAATCAACCGATAGTATTTAAAACTTGATACTTGATAATAAATTTACATTTCTTTAATTTTTTTTAATTTATAAACATAATTATATCATAATTATATTACAAATAATAAATCTAGCACTTTCTGCTCTCTCATAATGAGATCGGAACGGAAGCCGGAAAAACTATCGAAATGTATTTTTGCTTATAGTTCCAGTGATCAACTATCGGTGCTGATTAATTAGCAAAACAGATTTATTAGTTGATCTCTATTAAATACCATTGTACATGTTTTACTACGTTACTCTGAGACAGAGCATTTTGACGATTATTTAGCTGAATTGAGAATTGAAACAATCGCAAATTAGCACCATTATTACTAAACACATCACAAATATTTTAATATAAAAACTTTGCCTCAATGTGGCGTTTTCTGGAAGTGTGGCCCCCGTTTTTTTCAGTCTCTGTAAAGCAATGATTTTGGATAAAAAAACAGTATTACATCGTATTAAATTTCATGTGTAATATAAACGTGTCTTCCATACCATGAATAACTCGATGCGTCTCCAAACGTCCCTAAAATAGAGATGAGTTGTTTGGCCAGCAGAGGGCGCATTTTCTGTGCTGCCATGTTTATGCGCTTGCAGAGGAGACAAACTAAAGGTCAGTTTAAACTCTAAATTACACTGAAACATCTGTGTGTCAGCGGTAGCATATACACCGTGTGTTTGTGTGGGGACCTTTTAGGCAGGGTTGTCTGAGGTCTGTATATTAAAACTGACATTCAGATATTCCACTGTGATGCCAGGCTTGGAGAAGAAGTGTGTGGGTGAGCGTCCAAATTTTCATTTGGGTCCATGAAACAAATCTCCACACATCTCTCATCTCATTCAATCTTTCAATACATGCATTAGAGAGTCACCACAAATGAAACAGATGAGAGATGGAGGTCAGGGCTGTGATTTCTGTGATGGAAGTTATCGACGTTGGCCTCTGGCGTATCGGCCATGCAATCACTGCAGACTGTCTGAACAGCCTCAGTTTGTTGGACCAGGCAGATGTGATCGACTTTTACAGGAAAACTGTCCAATCAAAAAGATGGCTGTTTAGTGTCCTAGTTTATTCTATGTCATGAGATGTTATTTGGTCTTCTAGTGTGGAATTTGTTAAGCCACAGTACTCATCTTATAAGGCAGTGTTTTGCAAAGTGCACTCTTTAAAGCGTCGGCAGGAGGTTGCTGAATTTAAAATGAATCAAAATTATTGAGATCAGACAGATTATTGTGATCAACTAGTTTGAGTGGTTTAATGGAATGGAACTGAATTGGATTTAATCCATATTTAAGTACCATAAAAATAAGGCCTTCAACCCAAATCTGTCCTGTCTTTTGAAAGGTCAGGAATGAAATGCTCCATGGCTGTAAGTAATAAACAGTATTTGTATTGTACACAGTAAAGTAATGTTTATAAGTACTGGATTTTTTTTGAATATAAAATCCTGATTATGAAAAATATTTGAGAAAAAAAACATTCGTTCAAAATAGGAAGTACGTATGATATCTACATACATTTGTGTAGCTTAAGCCATAATGTATGTCTAAGGGTGACCATGAAGAGTTGAATATTCAATGCTTTGAAAGGAGGAACCTGATTCGCCTACCAATCTCACAGTCAAATCTTTGCAGTCGTGTTATGAAACGAAGATTGTGCCATTTCGGTTATACGGGGGTGCCCAATGTATGATTTCACATAGAGCTACTGGTTCCAAAAAGTTAATATACAGCCTATTATAATGCATGAAAAAATCCAACCCCCATCCTGTGACAGATTTTTTCAGAAGTTTTACTTTCTATAATCCGTGACCAACCCAGGAGCATTTTGGCGGCGGGGATTTAAATATTTAACAATGTTTGGGCGATGCTGTTATGGTATATTCTGTTATAATTTAATTCTGTAAATTAATTTTATTTTGTTTTAGTTTGTTATTTTTTTGTGATTTTTTGTAGGTTTATTGATCCAAAATGTTTATATACATTTCTTCCTCATCTTTGTGTGATGTTCTGTCCATAGTTTTAAAACTACCTGGTGTCATTGTTGTTGTCTAGCCCAAACATGTTTCGACTATAAGGCGACTATAAGTAAGACTTAATTCTGATTCGACTATGTAAATCCTTTACGTTATTAATTTTTGTTTAAAAACCTTATCTTGTCCTATCTGATGATGCAATTTATCTCTGTTCGATTTACACATGTCTGGTTTAAATCAGTTTTAATAGAACATCACCAGTTTTGAGAGACCAGTGACCGGAATGTAATTTGTGGTGGATCGCCAGAGAACTGGGTCCTTTATGAAAAACACTCAACTGTGTTTTTATATGTAGGACAATGAGTATTATTAGATGATCACGATGTACGTATATTGCTAGAGGATAGAAACTAGAAACTGGCTTTAAATTAGATGCTTTGATACTTTTGGCACCTTCTTCCAAACCCCAGAGAAATGAAGAGTCGCATATTACATTAAGCATCTCGTGTAGACTGGCTTTATTGAAACAGTAGAAGGGTGTAATATGTCTAATGTGTTGGATTGGATGATTTGATTTCTCTCTGTGCGATCATATCTGTGTGCCTCCTGGACTTCCTTTTCAAAGATTCAGAGCTTCTTTTTGAAGAACCTGCATGAGACACAACTGGGAGACATTTGATGGGTCCAGGAACATCACAGACACGAGAATGTTGGAGTGAAGGGAATTGTGGTCCTTTGTTTTTGCTCAGAGTATTGAAGCATCAGCATCAGAATAAGGTGGTAAATGCTCAAGTGTGTGTTGTGTGTGTGAGAGAGAGAGAAAGAAATATAGCCATGAGAGCTTACATTCAAGACTATATTTCGAAAAAGAACAGACAGTCCCTGAGGCAGAGAGAGAGAAAGAGGTGTGAGGATTAGACGGCTCTGTGATAACACACCCACACTCAGCCTCCATTTGTTAATCTCTCTGCTCCTTTGCTGCTAACAATATACAGCATTTTAATTAGGTGGGAGTCTCAGAGTGTATTCTGTTTTCTCTTTCTCTTTTTCTTATTTTGTCTCCACCAATATTATCAATCAGCTCTGTCTCTTTAATTTCCATCTTCTCTAACTCGATTTTTATACTCTTTTTTTTTGTTGGGTTAAAGCTCATCCATTCATTTATCCATCCATGTATCCATCCAACCATCCAAACCTACAAATCTATATAGCCATTTATTTATCTCTCTGTCTATCCATCCATCTATCCATTAATATAAAAAACCCCAAGGTTCTATCCCAGTTATATGAGCTGTCATTTTCAACCGATTTTACTAATTCTCTAACATCTCAAACCAGCCACCAACCAGGTGGTTGATGTTTACTTTGCTATATACATGAAGTCACAGATGCCCAAGATAGGCTGACCAGGCAATCTGACCCCAGCTTCCTACCAAGCTGGGATATGTAATAAAAGAATTTCACTAATATACACATATATTTGTGTGTGTGTGTGTGAATATGTATGTATATATATAAATATATATACACACACCCCTCACATTTCAGCAACCATTTTAGTATATCTTCCCAAGAGACAATAGTATAGAAATAAAACTTGGATATATTTTAGAATGTACTGCCTGTATAGCAGTATAGTTTTACTGTCTTTAAAAAAATAACTCAACATACATTCATTATTTTCAAAATAGCTGGCAACAAAAGTCATTACAGTACACTTTTGCTTCTCCGCCCCCGATGGATCTAGCATCATCAGAATTCAAACTTGTGATCGGTTGTCTGCTTAATATTACTTAACACTTAGCTAATACCTCGAGCATGTTGAAATAACACAGTGACGTGCAAACACCAGATAACTCAGACTGCCACTAGTGTTTTTCTTATCTCCTATCACCCCCTTCTCTGCCAGCATCTCAGATCACACATCCTTCATTATTGTTTCACATAAGCCCAATATCCTGTGCATAGCTTGCATAAAAGTTATTTTGCCTGGACGGAAATTAGAGCTTAGTGATTTTAGTGCTGCCAACCGAAATCATCGTATCAGTGATAATGAAAAAATCAATAGCAATATAACAACAGAAAGCATCAAAACAGGATGCTAGTGAAGTATGTAATTGCCAGAGTTTTTTGTTCTTTAAAACCTGAGAAAGTTCTTGAGACTCATTGCTTTATGAGGTGTGTATTGTGACATTCTGATGTGATGCACAAAAAAAAAAAAAAAAAACTCGACATAAGTGCAATTTCTATGCATTATGCTGATGTTACCTAATTGCATAAACTAGCAAAAATACAGATGTTCCTAATAAAGTGCTCTGTGATCGGATATCTCTGTTTCTTGTGGAAAACCTCAACATGCGTGCATATAATAGTACTGGCATTAGCAGGCAAATCACAAGAAATGTCAAGTGCATGGACATCGAGTACTGCTGCCGTGCAACGGCTGTAGAGTGAGACACATTCAATGTCACCCAGGAGCACAGAACAGTTCCCTGTGTTTTAAAAATCGAACGAGGACACTTCGATTAGCTGTGATTCATCATCGTCTTTCCTAAGGAGACTGCTTAGTTGGGCTCCAGCTAACACAGAAGGTCAGGTGTATATCATGATGCGTATCATCCGCACGAGCCACAAAATACATTCACACATGTCTGGCTCCTATTAGTCTGCTGTTTCTGTGCCATCTTTGGTTTCCTTTATTGTTCAGCCTAAAGAACTAAGTAAAACATTAGAGTAGCTTCTGGATTATGTGGGTTTATATCCAGCTTTGATATGTGTTTTGATTAGTGCTCTGACTAAACATTTGAAACATACTGTACATACTGTGTTTTTAAGTTTTAGAAATGTCTATTTGAGGATAGCTCCTACTCCAGCTCTAGTGTTAAAATCTGTATATGTTTGTTAAAGGATTTAAGGTCAGACTTCCATTACACTGGCATTGTAGCTTTTAAGAACTTGAACTGATTCACTACATAATTACAAAAATATCGCTTTCTTAGTCGCAAAAAAGAGCCTGTTAGGTGTCTGTGAGGACACACGGCGGCATCCTGCTTGTAAAAGTGAGCATTACTAGTACAGTGGAACATTTGAAGCTGAAATGTACTGAGGTAGATTTTTGTTGGCGCTGCCCCACATCTTGAGGAGTTTGTTCAGCACACTGCTCTGCTTTAGTGCCTTTGGGTTGTAAATGTCTTTGGCAAACACGCGGACGTCTGAGCTCTTTTCGGCTTCATCATACACACCCTCACTGTTGGATGGTGGGAGGCAAGTGTCAGCTCAGTGTTTACAATGGTGAACATATGATTATAAGGAGATGAGTTCAAATACCAGCACCACCAATCTGCCATTGTTTTGCCCTTGAGCACAGCCCTTAACCCTTAACTGCTCAGGTGTATAAATGAGGTGATTGTAAGTCTCTCTGGATGGCGTCTGCCAAATCCTGTAAATGTAAATGGACAGAGGAGAGCGTTGTTCGTATTTGTCAGGAAAGAGTGCAGGAACTTAAATCACCTGCCGATCAAGACACTCCATTTGAGTGGTAATGTGGTCCAGTTTTCGGTGTTGTGTATTTACTGTCCTGTGTTTTTTATTGTATCTGACATTCTACAGTAATAATAATACCTGTTATCTTTAACTGCTTCTATTCTCACAAATTATTTAAACATCATGTTGAACATGTGACATGCAGAAGTATGTACTAGCTTTGTTAAAGTCACCTTGATTGAGCTTTTGCTCTGGAAACCATTATATATCACAACAAGTGTACTAATATGAACCTATAAATACTGTCAGAGCTGCTGTTATAGAAAATTAATCCACACCTTCTGACCAAACAGTCAAAAGTTCATTAATATTTAACACACATAAAGTGTTATATAGTAAAGTACAGTATATGGTAAATATTGGTTTATGTTTTATAATTTATTATTAAATATATAGGATGTTCAGTTGATGTTCAGCTCTTCTCACTGTGCTTGTTTTCATTGTGTGCTAATTGGAAGCAGCATCACTAGAACTTCCTCTGGCAGCCATTGCAGCAGCACTGGTGGAGCTCACGGTAAATGTAGTTTATGAGTTTTACTTGAAACCTAAAGTCTGGACAGGCAACAGTAGGGCAAATAGCGAGTTGCATTTTTAGGTTAGAATGGCACGACTATACAAACAGAGATCTGTTTTGAGGTCAAATTGATGAGCATTCTGTAGAAATAAATAACAAATAAAGAAATACATTTCCATAGTAATAAATTATACGGGAACATGTATGTATACGTTCCAAAGGGATTAAAAAATATGAAATATTTTTTATATAGTATTTACAGAATGTTGAATTCTACAGAATGTGTTTTCAGCTCGTTGTAATAAAATGTAGATAAAGCTTACAATATATCTGTCATGAGGATTAATTTGGACTGAAATTAATACCAACAATCTGCTACAATGGTTTAGGACCGCAGATTAAATGAACATTTGTTATCACTGTGGAATTGGATGGTCAAAAAGCATATATCTAATGATAAAAGTGTTTCTGTTGTTCATTTATGGAGATTTTTAACTGACTATCCTTATCCTTGTCTCTTCTACTTCATAAAACTACTTTTAGTAGTATTTACAAACATTCTTTACATTATGCAATTATACTGAATGCTGATTGTTGTGAACCTCAGGATCTACAACAGTTTTTACCACATCCTAAAGCAAGGAACCCCAATACAAAACACTAAAGATGTAGTGTATGCTCTGTACATGTAGTTTACAAGAAATCTCCATTTCATTTTTAGAAAAATCATAACAATGATGTTTTTCATATGTTAAAGGTGTTAGGTCATGCCAGCTGAAGAGTAATAGTTACATTTAATTCAGTATGTTAGTTGTATCTGTCTATTTTTAAATAGAGTTTAACCAATCCAGAGATATAATTTCTTTTCTAATCACGTGGAACATCTTCCCAGAAGAGTTTAGAGTTTAGGTTATTATCACAGCAAATGGATACTAAATATGGAATGGGATGTATATACGGTATATACTTTAGAACTGCCTTAATCCTGCGTGGCATAGATTCAACAAGGTACTGTTCCTCAAAGATTTTGGTCCATATTGACATGACAGCATCACGCAGTTGCTGCAGATTTGTTGGCTGCACATCCATGATGCGAATCTCCTGTTCCACCTCATCCCAAAGGTGCTCTATTGGATTGAGTCTTGTGACTGGAGGCCATTTGAGTACAGTGAACTCATTGTCATGTTCAAGAAACCAGTCTGAGATGATTTGCGCTTTATGACATGGCGCCTTATCCTGCTGGTAGTAGCCATCAGAAGATGGGTACACTGTGGTCATAATGGGATGGACATGGTCAGCAACAATACTCAAGTAGGCTGTGGCGTTGACACGATGCTCAATTGGTACTAATGGGCCCAAAGTGTGCCAAGAAAATCCCCCACACCATTACACCCCCACCACCAGCCTGAACCGTTGATACAAGGCATGATGGATCCATACTTTCATGTTGTTGGCGCCAAATTCTGACCCTTCCATCTGAATGTGGCAGCAGAAATCGAGACTCATCAGACCAGGCAACGTTTTTCCAATTTTCTATTGTCCAATTTTGGTGAGCCTGTGCGAATTGTAGCCCCAGTTTCCTGTTCTTAGCTGTCAGGAGTGGCACCCGGTGTGGTCTTCTGCTGCTGTAGCCCATCCGCCTCAAGGTTCGACGTGTTGTGCGTTCAGAGATGCTCTTCTGCATACCTCGGTTGTAACAAGTGGTTATTTGAGTTACTGTTGCCTTTCTATCAGCTCAAACCAGTCTGGCCATTCTCCTCTGACCTCTGGCATCACCAAGGCATTTGTGCCCACAGAACTGAAACTCACTGGATATTTTCTCTTTTTCTGACCATTCTCTGTAAACCTTAGAGATGGTTGTGCATGAAAATCCCAATAGATCAGCAGTTTCTGAAATACTCAGACCAGCCCGTCTGGCACCAACAACCATGCCACGTTCAAAGTCACTTAAATCCCCTTTCTTCCCCATTCGCTCGGTTTGAACTGCAGCAGATCGTCTTGACCATGTCTACATGCCTAAATGCATTGAGTTGCTACCATGTGATTGGCTGATTAGAAATTTGCGTTAACGAGCAGTTGGATAGGTGTACCTAATAAAGTGGCCGGTGAGTGTATATATGTATATATGTATATCTATCTATCTATCTATCTATCTATCTATCTATCTATCTATCTATACATATATATATATATATATATATATATATATATATATATATATATATATATATATATATACGTGTAATTAATGCATCAATATAAAAGATATAGCTATAGATATAAGAAAAAAATATGGAGGACGCTAGCATACATATATATATATATATATATATATATATATATATATATATATATATATATATATATATATAACATTCATTTTAAGTTGACAAAAAAAAAAGATGACAGTGATTCGACAACTGAAAATATAGTTTACTTGAACATGTTTTTCTGCCAAATGCTCAGTCATTATATATTCATCATGCATCATATTTCAGCAAAGTCATCCCAGATGTATGAAACATTAACAGAGATGGGGGGGTTGTTTTTAGCTGCTATAGCATGTGCTGCAGAAATGAGAAAGAGATTTACAAGATTTTCAGTGTCAGACAACACAGGATGATGCTAATTTACTGAAGTGTGACTACATACTCACAGTGCCTTGCGTAACCTCCTTGGTGTTTTAAATAGAATAGCTTTTATTTGTCACATGTACAGCACAGTGATATACTTTCTTCGCATATGCAACTTGCTCGGTAACTGGAGTCAGAGCGCAGGGTCAGCCATGATAAGGAGCCCCTGGAGCACAGAGGGTTAAGGGTCTTGCTCAAGGGCCCAAGGACAGCAGCTTGGCAACTTCTGACCTTCCGGTCAGTAACCCAGCACCTCTCCACTCCACTACCACTCCACTTTTATTGCTTTACCACATGAATTTTTTATTTGACATGGATATACTGGAACTACAATATAAGTTCAAAATGGTTGGTTTGTAAATGAAAACATCTTGTGTTAAACGTAAAAATTCAATAATCCTAAAATGTGATTGAATATATATTTACAAAGTGAGGCATGGTGGTGGTAGCATCAATCTGTAAAAATGTTTCTCATTGGCAGGGACTTGAAAAGTGGTCAGAATTAAAGGAAAGACAGAGGGAAAAAAATCCAGCATAATTCTTAAGGAAAAACTGTTGTCTGGCAGAGATTTAATAGTGGAATGGAGATTCACCTTCCAGCAGGACCACTGGAAAAGTTTGAAGGGAAACATTTAAATATCTTTGAATAGCCAGAGAAGTGCAAACCCTCTAAATTAAAGCAGCTGGAGCAGTCCTGCTTTAATGACTGGGCAACAGTCCCAGTGGCTAGATATGCTAAGCTAATAAACATTCCACAAGAAACTTGCAGTTGTATGCTGGCTGACCTGCAAGTAGTAGGAGTAAGTAGCTACTTTTGGTTATCAGACACTTGTAAATTATCCATTCTGTACTGAGAAAAATCTAAAAAAATAATGGATGCACATCAGAGTAATTACTACTAATGCAAGCAGGTACCATAAAAGATTACAATCTCACTGCTCAGCAGTCACTGGGTTTATTCTGAGCTCAGTTTACTGTCTGTGTGAAGATTTAAATGTTCAGATGTTCTCGCTGTTTCCTTGTGGGTTCCTTTAAGTATTCCGTTGGTTCCTCCAAATACCTGTCAATAGCTAAACTGGCTACTCTTAGTGTAAATTAGAAGGTGAATGGTCCCCTTTGATGGACTGGGATCTCATCCAGGATGTATTCCTGCCTCACTCCCAGCGATCCTGGAATAGAATCCACTATACCCCAGGATAAAGTGGTGAATGAAGATCAATAAAGGCAGTCTTAGAAGGGGCATGTTTTGAATTTTGGTATGGAGTTAGATTTCATTAACCATTGGTGTGCTTTTGTTTCGTAGATCTCAACATTATTAATTGATAAAGAAGTTATTTTTGCCATAGTCTATCTAGATTTTGTCTTTCCCTAAATGTACAGATTATCGCTCCATTCCTTTCCGTGATTTCATTGTTTTTGCTTTACCTCCAAGCCTATATTTGTTTCTCAGTTCCTTTGTTTCCTCCCTCCCTTTCATACTTTCTCTCTCTGTCAGTCTCTTGCGATTATTGTGCGCTCATGCTGCATCATTCAGGACGACACGTGCTCTCTGTTTATTACCGTGGCGGGTGGGAGGGAGAAAGGAAGTGAGAGAGGGAGGGCGAAAAAGAGAGACAGAGAAATAGAGGTTCAGAAAGCAGAGTCCTCATAGGGTAGCAGCATCTCAACAAAACACACACGGACGCTCACGCTCATAGAAGAAGCAGAAAAACAAAGAAGCCAAACACTCTGAAATCATCTTCCGTTGAAGAAACAGCAGACACAGAAGGTCTCCAGGTAGGAGATATACATGTCTTTATATCATTATTTATTGTTTCATTTATTTTGTATTTGTGAAGCTCATATGCCAGTCTCCAACGTGTGTTTTGTGTGTTTTGTGTGTGTTGTGTGTAAGCTTGACTTTATGTTGGTGTGTACAGCTAATGGCTACGTGTTGGAGGATACTTAGAGAGAGATCAAATGTATAACAGATTAAGGCCCCCCCTAATGACCTTTATAAACACTCAGCTCACTCCTACGCACATGTTCTGGCTTGCAGTGTGTGAACGAACGAGCTTCTTGTGCAGTTGCTACACGTCTGGCTGAGGAGGTGAAGGTCGTTACATTAGATTTATGGACCTGCAAAAGAGCTGCGTCAGATGCCAGAAGGGACCTTGCTGAAAATCAATCTGGACACACCTTTAGCTTTAACAGGTGGCACTTGTGGATTCTTTTGGCCTCTACTATGTGCTTGGGATATATTTGGATGCTGTGTACTAACCGATAACAATGGCTCTCTGGTCTCGCCTTAATCACCAGCCTCACTTCACATAATATTTGACGCCTGAGCAGCTGGTGAGGGGCCAGACTGCAGCACAGAGATGGAACTTCCCTAGGGTGGTATGCTCCCGAACCGGGGGCTCGTTTTACGTTGGATTCAATTGGCCACAGTTTTTGGAAATCAGGTTTCGAAACCACTGGCCCCTCCCAGCATTCCCTTGCACTCTGATTCGTGAAACAGCCACAGCGTCAAGGGCTTTGTTTGTCTCAGCGCTGGATGCAATTTGAACTGTAGTGATGTGATGGATTGCGTTCAAACTAGACTGAGGAAAGGTCTAGATGCCAAAGCAATTAAACCTTTTCAAATGGTTTGGTATGGGTTACATTAAGATCACCTGTGAGTAAAATAACAAAACATGACATGATATGTATATGTTTCCAACAGATGTGCAGTCTGTATTCTAAAGTACCCAGTGTGCATGTACGAATGTATGCGCATATATTGTTTACACACGTAAGGTTTGGCTGAAGTTCAAGCTTGTCATAGTGACGGTGAACAGCAAGCTTTTTTCAATACACACATTAAGTCTGCACTGGGCTCTGCTGGCAAACCCTCACTCCTTTAAACCAGAAACATTATCTTAGGTTTGTTCATTTCTGGTGGACAAGGCTTGAGATTAACTGTGTAACATCAATAACCAGGCAATAAACTGTTGCAAAAGCTGCCATCTGTGGGATCTCTCGGACTCAAACTATTGAGAATTCTCACATGCAGTGCCTGCTCCCTGTTACATAACGATGCAACACAAACAGTCTTGCCAACTTTCTTTCTGCCACAGTTATATATCTCATGGACTCAATTCCCCCTTTTTCGGTCTGGACTGCAGAAAGTCAGACAAATGTTTGTCTTTTGTGTCTAAAATCATACTGCGAAGTTGCTTTGCCTCTTTCTTTTTAAATTAAAAAAAGCCATTCAACCTCAGAGTTTGTAAAGGCTCCCATTTTGTCTGCTCTTGTTTAGCATCTAAGCTTTGCCTTCCTTTTTTTTTTTCCCCCTCAACCTTTAATGATGCCGATATCACTGGATGCTCATTTTTGCATCCACAGTTCAATACAGAAATGCCTTAATGCTCTTTATGTGTTTAGTGCAAACTTCAACGGTTCTTGTTTTGTACTGCTAGATGGGGCCCGGATTGTTCTGGAACTTCCCCTCCAAGACTAGCTGCACGGTTTCACAGACCCTGCTGCAGACGATGTACGTAGTTCTGCTTGCAACCGTAGCTCGTAGTCTTTTCTTTTTTTTTGGCATACAGTCCATCTCTTCATTTCTTTTTGTCCGTCTTTTATTTCCCATTCATACCATTGACCCAACAATCGTGACGTCCTCCCATGTCACCTTGAGGAGAATACATTTCAAGATCTGTGATGCATGCGAGCAACCAATCATTGCACAGCATGGGTCCTACATTCATAGACTGCAGGTTAATAGTGATAGATTGTCTAAGTTGTTGTTTTTTACTGGCCAAACAGTGCAAGTGTTTATGCCAAAAAAAATCGAGATCACTTGAATAAACAGCCACTCCTCCATGCCTGTGGTTTCTTTGGCAGTGGAACAAAGTGCATTAGTTGACTCGCTGACAACGTGCACGCTTGCACATCTCACTGTCATATATACCCGACTTTTTTTTTGGATTGTGATGGAGATGAAGGTGCTATCAAAATTTTCTGACAGTTTTCAGAAAAAAAAAACAAAAAACACATGCTAAGATGAGCTGCAGTCAAATAGACTCTTATCAACTGACAAGGGTATTTGATCCTCTGGCTGTTCCGGAGAGTCCTGGTTCATAGTGGGGTTTCTATTTAAAGCAACAACTGGATTAATAAAGGATTCGTCTAGATTTTGACATCTTGCAGAGGGTACTGCATGTGAGGACCTGAATAACTAAAAAAGAAATGTGGACTGATATGGTCAGTGTGTCCTAAAGGTGGGTTTGAGCTGGAACATCTTAAAAGTGTCCCTTCTTTTGGAAATGGTAAAATCAGTCATGCAGAAAACCACACATTGCTTTACCATCTGCTGGCCTGGCACAGTGCCTCTGTCTTGGATCTGTCATGGTAGGAATCTGTGTATAGGAGCTGGAAGTAGAAATTCCTCCAGAGGCATAGAGTGTCCCTGATGCTATAGTTTGAATGCTGGATAGTTGGACTATGCTTATGGGCAATAACCCAAACTCCTACCAGAGGTGTGAAGAGCGCACCCTTTCAATGATTCCCTTCAGTTTACAGTTTTGTTGCTGGAAGTGTAATCAAGCAAATATTCTCCAGTACATATTGAGTATTTGATTTTCTAAAGATGTCTGAACTGGGCTCATGGAGCAAGATAACAAAATATTTGCCATTGTTTTGCAGGGATGCTGCTTTCTTGGTTGTCACCAACCTTGGAATTTCAAAGGGGTACTCTATACTCGAATTTTTTTGTGTGATACCGTAGCTGATGAAAGTTACACCTTTTAAAATAATTATTTGGATTAAAGTTTTGTGCCGCTGAAACCAAAGTCAACGCCATCAACAATAAAGTTCTGGAAGTGTTAAAAGCATAGTGTGATTCTCTTCTAAAGCCACTAGCAGGAAGACAGCATTGGACAACCTGAAACTCTCAGGGACACTTACAGGTACTTTAGTGCCATTTTTTTGCACAAGCTCAGACCTTGCTGATTCTGGTTCTTTAAATACAGGTCTATTTTTATTCTCATTGTTTAATCAGAGATGAATAACAAATGTGCTATCGCTCAATGTGTTGTATAATTCGAACCAAGATTTTAGCGGTGGTTTTCTCATACGGTGTGATAAGCAAAAAACATGATAAATTACAAGGACTTAAAGGAAAGGCAAAAACGTCAAAACAGGTTCCATTTGGAGGAGCACCCTCTAGTGGCACACCCTTTTCACACTACAATTCAGCCAAAGGAATTTAAATTTTATTTATCTATTTCTAGGTGTAAATCAAGGCCTTTAAGAACATGACACTTTTCAAAAATTCAAGGAAATTAAAGCCTTCCATTCTTTGCTAACCTTCTGGGATTTGGTTGATTGGTGGGCCTCTGCAAGCATGCTAAAGATTAGGGTTTTTCAACTCTTAACTTTAAATTCACTGCCGTAATCAGTTTCCCAAGTACCAACACATCTGGTTTAGCACACATTAAAAGATAAATACTTTACCCATTAGCTAGATCAGATTTTAGGAAACGCTCAAACTATGCAGGTGTATATTCCTCCATAGGCACGGGGTCTCTCTGGAACCATGGCCCACTAACGAGACAGCCCTCAGGACTAAAGAACTCTGTGGAAGCCTGCGGCAATGTTAACATAAAAAACAGACTTTGTTTATTAGTGCTTTTTTTTCTCAACCTCATCTGGTTTCTGTATTTCATCTTCCACATTTACATGCTCCATTTCATTAATTCTATGTTTAATAATCCTTTTTTACCTATGGGAATTTTTTTTCTGTATGAGAAGAGTTTCCAGTGTTCTTCTGTATACCTCATTAGCATTATAATTTGAAGGACTGCAAATTAGAGTCTATTATATTCCAGATCTAGGATAACAATAAACAGACCAGACCAGATGACAGGAAGGATGCTGTTTTGTGGCCTTATTGGCTTTGTCTTGACTGGACAAGAGTCAATATTTTGTCTGTGATTGTTGCCAGATTATTGAGCCAATCGCTACTGCTATTGACAGTCAGACTCTGTTATTCAAATTCAGTCTGCTGCCCCATATACACAACTGCACCAGATTTTAAAGTTTACACACACACACACACACACACACACACACACACACACACACACACACACACACACACACACATGTCTTTCCATCTTTGTGGATGATGCCTACACCTAAACCTAATGCTTAATGAAACTCGAATTCATTTTTAATAAAAGCATATATAAAGCAGTCTTTTCAAACAATCAGACAAATGTGCGTAAGGAAATTTGGTCCCTGCAGCGATATAAAAGCATAACTGCTCAGTGCCTACACACACACACACCTACACACAGCCCAGTTTTCAGCCATTGACTGGTATTTGGCATACTAGGTCAGACTTATTTCTCGTGAACAGCTAGACATATTTAAACAGCATGCAACTCTAACTACATTTACAGTCGTACACATTTGACCATATTTTTCTTTCAGCCAATTTTCAGAGTTTAGTAATCACCAAGTTGAACCCATTAACTAGTTCTTCATCACATGAAATAACCAAACTGAAAACCTGTCCCAGCTACTGCAGATACAAGGCAAAAGCAATTCTGCATGTACTACTGAATTTAATAAAAGATTGCACTCGCTACAGTCTTGAGTGCACGAGTGGCTAGTTTTGCTAGTTTCGCTCTGACTGACAGGAAAAAGAATGTTTCATTAAAGTTATAATTGTTGAAAATAAGATAGTGTTAGTGGAAAAGAATAATTTTTGTAGGGTGTCACTAAACCAAGGTTCCATTCAGCAGTACGTTGCCTGGGAAGGCAGCATGTATGTGCAAGATTTGTTTGCCTAGAACAAAGTCAGACCCTTGGTAATTCAGGTTGGGGGTGGAGGGGGTGGTTGTGGGGTGAAGGACTTATATATATCTCTTAGAGAAGGCCATCACATGATCAAAAGTTCTGTGGAAAGTAAAAAGAAAAAGGTATCGAAATTGAACTTAGGCTTTAAAAATGAAATGTAAAAGGTTACTTTACCATTTAATGAAATAAAAGCCTGAAATAGCATACATATTGAAAGCAAGGGCAAACGTCGAAGCAGAAATAAACAGAAGAACCCAGCAGGATTTGCCCATGCTACTTGACGTTGCCATAGCAACACTGGCATGGGTGCAGAGCCCAATAAAAAGCCTGTATAAGTCATCATGGTTTGGTGTGATAGAAGTGCTATTTTGGGCAAGGGGCAAATATGAGACAATATGTCAGATGTCTCCTTTCAGGAGCTGAGAACAACTCGTAAACATCTGTGAGTCAGCATTAGTGGCATGTCAGTTTATGATTTTGGCCAGAGGAGGGGGTATGAGGAAACTGATCAGATTTAATGAGCACTTAGACAGTCATGCATTAGGAAGTCTTTTATGTGAGGGAAGGACTTTTTCTAAAAAAAAGTATATATATATATATATATATATATATATATATATATATATATATATATATATATATATATATATATAAGTGCATCTAACTTGATGAATAATGTAACAGGTTTAGTGGGTCTGGAGTGAAAGAGCTCCTTGTTTTCAGGTCTCTTCATTAACACATTTGAGAAAGAGCTAGAATGCATGCTGGCCACTGTTGTCACAGTTACCCAACACTTGGCTTCGATTGTGTGATTTTTGTCTGCTGTTATGCAACCAAACTAATCAACCCCTCAAGAGCTGCTGAATCATTCTCACACCATCACAGTCAAATGGTTGACGGCCAATAAATTACATGGGGTAAAAAACCTGAACATTTAAAACCATATTGAATACTTATCCAGTATGATAAGGTAATCTAATTGATCCCTTACAGGAAACTTATTTGTTGAAACAAACAAACAAGTTAACCCCTTTAAAATCTTTAATAAAAGTCATTTGCAAACTGTTAAACATTCAACTCTTGGTTACTTTAGAACAGGCCTTCATTTGGAAGATGACGGCGACATGTATGTGAATATTTGATCTGTTAACTGGTTGTATATGTCAGATTTATTGTGTGACTCAGCCCAAGAAAAGCTGTTGCTATCAAACATAGTTTTCTTAATCAAAAAGTCAGTGTAATGATACAAGAACAGAGAATAAATATGCCAGTTTATGGAATGTTTGTGAAGAGATTTTATGCTCCCTTGTAAAATAATTTCATAGTATGAAAAAAATAATACAGTAGTTTGTTTTTATACATGGTGTGGCTGCTGTATTTTGTAGTTTATTTTGATACACTTGAAGTATCAACTAAGGTTTACTTCCAGGTCTACAACAGGAATTAGGAGGACTTTAGAAAGTGGGGAAGGAAGGAAGTAAGGAAGGAAGGAAGGAAGGAAGGAAGGAAGGAAGGACAGGTGTATTCTTACACCAATAGGAAGAAAGGCATGAAGGATGAAAGAAATAACAGGTGTATACTTAAACCAAAAGAAACAAAGGAAAAAAGAAAGAATCAGCGTATACTTACAACAGTAAGAACGAATGAAACAAGGAAGAAAGGAAGAACAGATGTGTACTTACACCAGTAGGAATGAAGGAAGGAAGGAAAGAAGGAAGGAAAAACCGATGTATACTTTTACCAGTAGGAATGAATGAATAAAAGAAGGAAGGAAGGAATAAATAACAGGTGTATACTTACACCAAAAGGACCAAAGGAAAAAGCAAGAATCAGTGTATAATTACACCAGTAGGAAGGAAGGAAGGAAGGAAGGAAGGAAGGAAGGAAGGAAGGAAGGAAGGAAGGAAGGAAGGAAGAACAGATGTGTACTTACATAGTAGGAAGGAATGAAGGAAGAAAGGAATAAAAGAAGGAGGAAGAAAGGAAAGAATGAAGGAAGAACAGGTGAATAGTTACACCAGTAGGAAGGAGGGAAGGAAGGAAGAAAGGAAGGTAGGAAGGAAGCAAGGAAGGAAGGAAGAAAGGAAGGAAGGAAGGAAGGAAGGAAGGAAGAACAGGTGTATACTTACACCAGTAGGAAATAATGAATGAAGGAAGGAAGGAAGTACAGGTTAATGCTTACACCAGTATTTTTTCAATATATTTTAAAAGATTTCTATTAGTATACCATTAATAACATATCATTATGATCGTATGTTCACATTATTTGGAGAGTTAACAGCCCTGGTGTAAAGGAACTACTTTTCTCCTGAATTAAGCAGCCATACATTTGAAACACTTTATCACCATCAAATGCTGTGCTGGTTTGTTTCTCAATGCTGCTCTCTGTGAAATGATTATACTTGTTATTTCTGTCATGTCTACCTAAATGCATTATCAAGTATGTGAGTATCTGTTTGCTGTAGCATGATAAAACAGCACGATGCTAGTTGTCGACTGTGTGAATTGGTGACATGACCTGCAATGAATCACATCCTGTCGAGTCCATTCAGCTGGGAGGATTAGCATTAGCAGGCTGGCTTATTGTTTTTTATTGAATAGGCGTCGGTCTGAGTGATGGAGCTAGTTTATCCCTGTTTACTTAACAACAGCTGTATTGTAGAAGTAATGTGTGTGTATTGTGTGGGGAATATGCTCATATTTTGGATGCTCTAAGAGATAAATGTGATTTTGCAGTGGAATGCTCTGAAGCAGCCTGACTAATCTCAGGTATTTTTTTTTTGTCGTTGCTATGGTGATTTCAGGTTGCTCTCCAAGATGGCTGGCATTAAGGAACAGCAATTCATCGAGGAGAAGCCGTTACTTCCAGAAACCAGAGGCCAGGAGACAGAATTGGTGAGTTTGTGTGTGTGTGTGTGTGTGTGTGTGTGTGTGTGTGTGTGTGTGTGTGTGTGTTTGTTACATTCGATGCATCTAATTATAGTGTATGAAGTAGGGATTTGGGTGTCCTCATTTTATGTGTGTGGATGATTTTGTATGTCTGTGAACCCACATAGTGCTCCATTTCAGTTTCAGCATATAGAGATATGAAAAGCACGTAATGCGGCGGGGGTGGGAGTGGGGGGAGACGGTGGTTGGTGGTGTCGAGAACGACGTCATCTAAAATAATGGTGTGGAAAATAACACCTTTATAAAAGCCTGTTTTTTTTATGGCTTGGAACATTCTGTATACTTGAGTACATAAAATTGTGTTGGATTTCAAGCCACATACAGTGAATGACGTAAACCGGCAACTAATTAAAGCTCTGGTTGATTGCTGAAGTGTTTTTACTTCTGTGTTAATCAGATCATTTGAAAAAAGGGGAAAAAAACTTTTTGAACTGTGATTTGAAATTTTGCCATGCAGAGAGACTCAGAGGTTTTATTCTTGTATGAGGCTTCTGGAACGATGCAAATGCAAATCTTAACAAAAATATAACTCTGAGATGCAAGAGAAACATTCTGCATAATGTAAACTGCATGGCTGAATCAGCATAGAGAATTTAAACTGTACTGCAGTGGTAAAGTCCAGGCAAAAAGGGTCAAAACCAAAAACACTAGGAACTGGACTTGATCCACATAGACTATAAAGTACCATAATAGACTATATAGATTATTTGTAGATCATTAAACATATGTTTACTTCTTATTCCAATGGCATTAAGAAATACAGTGAATTCATGCATGTGTTATATGTGTGGTGGTCTGGAAAACCCCATCGTTTAGACCAAAGTTATTCTTCTACCAAATCAAATAAGGAAAATGTAGAAAAATGCAGAAATGCTATTTTTTAACAGAGATTAAACTAAGAAATGAACAAGCCAGTTTAAAAAACAAAAGATGTAACAAAAATGCTAGCTTGCTGATTAGTTTTCTTCTCACATTGAACATCATGCTTTCAAGTTGTAGGTTATATTCCAATAGAACAACAGACACAATCAGTTATTTCAGCCCTTAAAATTTTCGATGATTCATGTCACCTACATTGTAGAAATTAACAGATCTAAACTTACTGCAATTTTTTCCTTACAAATGTAAGTGGAGTAACTTAATCTTACTCAAGGAAATATTTTAATTGCAATCAATTCAAATAAAATCAATAAATATTTGTTGTTTTTAGGCAATCAGAGACATTGTGCTGATGTCTTTTAATTGAATTGGCATAAAACTTGTAATGAAAATTGGAACATTTTGCCAGTAACGAGATTTTAAATAGCTATAAATTTACGTTTGTTAAAATAAGAGGCCTATTCCAAGGCCACCACACATATTCCTTAGTGGTTATTTTTGCAAGGCTACTTTAGCAAATTAAAGGTTATAAGATTTTGGTACTAAACACTGAGAAGTTCATAATCAGGAAAGGTGAAATCTGTATACGGCATAGTATACAAATGCTGGGATACTGATTGGAAGGTTGGGGGTTCAAACCCCGGAATCGCCAAGCTGCCACTCCTGGGCCCCTGAGCAAGGCCCTTAACCCTCCTTGCTCCAGGGGCACCGTATCATGGCCGCCCTGCACTCTGACCCCAGCCTCTGAGCAAGCTGGGATATGCAAAGAACAAATTTCACTGTGCTGTGATGTATATGTGACAAATAAAGGCTATTCTATTCTATTAGTACATGTCATAGTCGGCACATCTACAGGACGCTGTTTGTTTTTCCTGTAACACGTGTTTATGTGTAATGAGGCAGGCGAGAGGAGCATGTGTGAACGCAGGACCCTGCCCCCAGCCAGCACGCCCTACCCGCAAGTGGCATGAGATCGCTCGCCATTGGCTCGGTGTGACACGCCGCCACCGGACCAGCGGGGGGTGCATCCTGGTAACAAATGCACAGGCCATGCCCACTTCGTCTAACAGTAGATTAGAAGTAAATTCCTGTTTAGAATTGAATCTTAGAGTAGCTTGGAGTAAATCTCCTCTCTTGGAGGATCACAGAACTGCAGAACTTAGTGTTTTTTTTTTATTTGCAATTGGCAGAGGCTTTTATCCAGACTGCCACAGCCAAGTGTTTCACCAGGGTTCTCGGTCTGACCTGGGGTTTAAACCTTAACCACTGAACAACAAAAGCGACGCTTTAGTCATTTAGACTGTGCAGGCAAATCATGTTATTTTGTATTCAAGGAGCTCAAAACCTTTTCCACATTTTTCATCACTATACATGTACTAGTAATGTTCTCTTGTTATATCAGCACCTTTCGCAGGAATAACAGCCCAAAAAAAACATCCCAAAACAATACATTTATCTTAGGTTTTGTGGTTGAGGTCAAATCCCAGCTCTTATCCCTGTATCCCAGTTCAGTGCTTGGCTTGGATTCTGCCTCACTCAACCCTGTTTTGAATAAAAGCATCAGCCTAATGAATGAATAAATACTAAACTCTGCAGTCGATAAACATACAATAAATTGGCCAACAATATCCAGATTCTGAAGTGACTGTGTTTGCAGTCATTGTAGATTCATATGCTTTTCAGAAATACATAGTTCATTGCTGATGTGTTACTTCAGAAAACAGAACATAAATGCCCTTTTCATTAATAAAATAGAAAATGCTTTACTATAAGGTCCAAAAATAAGCAATATACTAATACTAACGCTTTAATAATAATGAATAAAGCTTTGCATTAATCAGGAAATAATGAAGTGTATACACTAACAGGCAAACAAAATACTTTTTGTATTTTATTTATTATTTTTTCAATTATTTTTTTTATTTAGCACACCCCATTCTAAACTATAACTGAAACCAAGACATACAGTATTATAAATAAAAGTAAATACCCAGTATACTATCGACTTTTTCCACCTGTGAAACATATAGATTGCATCATCATTATATAAATGCATAATTAGCATATTATTATGCTTTATTAGTATAAGTAATTAATTTCTGTGTTTAATTTGAGCCAAGTTCCTGCTAGAACATCATCATCAACATTAGATTGCACACTGTATGTAGTTATTTAAATATCTTAAAGTTCAGACTAGTTAAAAAGACACTAATAACCGTTGCTGATCCGAATAGAATATTGATGACTATTCATATACAAGGGATATAAAAAAGTCTACACACTGCAGATATAAACGTTTTGTGATGTAAGGTAATCAAGATGAGTCAAGATAAGTTCACTATATACAGAAAAGGTTGTGGACATCTGACTTTAAATTCATATGTGCTATATTTGATTCACATATCCCATTCCATATTTAATTAATTTAAAACTGTTTTAATAATCTTTATTCTTCTGGGGTGATATTTCAATATGAGGGAAGAATTCCCAGGGGGGAGCCAATGTTCCAATTCATCCCAAAGCTGTTCAGTAGGGTTGAGGTCAGAGCTCTATAGTGGGCCAATCAAGATCTTCCACTCCAAACCATGTAAACCATGGGTTGGTTCAGGAAGCTGGCTTTGTGCACAGGGGCACTGCCATGCTGGAACAGGTTTGGGTCTCCTAGTTCATGTAAAAGAGAAAGTTTTATTCTACTAAGTTTGGAGAAGAGCCACATATGGCTACAAAAGTCAGGTGTCCCAATACTTTCTCCCATATAGTGTAGATTATCTCAGATCAATAACCTGGTTGCAGAAGTGTGAACACACCGTAATTAAAAAATAGCATGCAGTCCTATTGGGTCTTTTTAATCTAGCAACTAAGATCATCTCTATTTGGCAATTTTCAACAGCCCTTTTAGGTGAGATCATGTGTTTATTTGGATTTGTACTCTGGTTTGTGACAGAAGGTGATTGTATTCTTCATCTTCTGCTGTCTGGAAGAGACCTACAGGTATAAAATAGATAGCCCCAGTCTAAAGAGAAAAGAATTGCAGGATACTTCCACCACAATTCACTCTGGATATGGTGATCATTGAGTGTCTTGTGTTTGTACCAAATGCAGGAGAATTATCCAAAAAAAGTTTACTTTTAACCACTCTACTCCATAGCCCTGATATGTAAATAATATATTTATATATAAGAATATATTCAGTTGGATATTCGTGCAACACATTTTATGTAGGTCTTTTGACACTCTTGCTATTAATGTTTTGTCTTGTAAAGATGTCCTGTTCTTGTTAAGGCCATTAGTGTGCCTCAGTTTCTTTTTTTGATGTTGATTCACATGGAACATATTGTATTCCATGGTCCATCAACCATATTGGAAAATATTTTATACTCCTTTCCTGCTCAATACCTTTGATCATAGACCAGTGGGATCCTGTAAAAAGCTTAAACCGTGAAGATTTTAAGAACGAAAAATCAAGGTTATTGTACTTTTTGACTATTTCCAAAAAAATCTGGGTTTTTTTTCTTTCTTTTGATTTGTGTTGGTTTCAATGACATCTTGCATGATTAATCTTGGTTTCATTTCTTACATCACACTATACTGCAGTTTGTTCAGGGGTGTGTAAACATTTTATATATCCATTGTATGTCTAAGTTGTCTGTTAATATCTGCACTGAACTATTTCCTAATGAAAGAATTCTAAAGATTAGTGCATGTATTAATTCATTAGCATGAAAGCATTACTCAAGTATTAATATATTGTTTATTGTGGACCTTAAAGTAAGTAGGATTAATTTATGAATACGTCTTCTTTAGGTAGCAAAAATAAAATTATATAATTTCTGATTGCATAAATTGATCGAGATTATGTAAACGCTGCTTAAGGGCAATAATAATTTCAGTGCACAGGTTTGTAAAAGCGCCACTTTTATCAGTTCATCATAATAAATCACCCCAGTCATGTTAGGTCAGGAGGCTGTAAATAGGATAAGATGATTAAGTTTTTGGTTTTTTTTTTTTTTTTTAACATATGAGTGTCTCCCTGCATTCCAGTACTGTGTGTAATGTGCTCTTGTCGACTTCCCAATATCATTTCCTGTTATGACTTTTTTGAATGCTTAAGTGAAATTGGATAGATCAGCATTTTTAGGTTCATTTTTAAAACAGAAAAGAGTCAATAAGGTTCACAGGCAGATCATGTACAGAACTTCTTAATTCAAGTAAAAGAATTTCCTTGAATTCAAAGCCTAATTGTATAAACACTTACATTTACTGAATGTCTGAAAGAGACAGCATGCTGTATACTATATAAATATCCAGTATGATTTTTACATTCAGGCTAACGTTAAGCTTTATTTCGAATCTGTCATTTTTGCAAGCGTGATTATTCTTGTTGCTTTTTGATACTAGCTAGTTGTTGAGATTTTTCTTTCTAAACTGAGTACAACTCAAAATCTTTCGGTGAAATCATGAACAAAAAACCAATACGTTTCAAAAGGTAGCCAAACATTCATGGGTGATTTAGATTTTGAACATATTCACTTAAAAATAACTTAAAAAGCAATACAATATCTATGAGTTTAGTCACTAACATTAAATTAGTGAAAGTGTTAACTAAGACTTTCCTCCAAATCTCTCATGTTTGCTAGCATGATAATAACTAGCCGAATGATACTGTACTATCTTGCTGTAACAATACAAACTTAAGAGTGTAAATAGCAGCAAGAAGATTATAGTGCTGGGAATTGGGTCTCATTCTCACTGTCCCATTTGCTAATATTTAGATTTAGATCATCTCCTTAAATCTCTTGTCTGATGCCAAGAAAAAGGTCATGTTTTACAATTATAGTGAAAAGTAGAAAGTAGAATGAAATGAGATAAAATATTAAAGAGCTTCTGAGAGTATGACTTGAGCTGAACTTAATATCGATACCAAATATAATTGAAAACCACTGGTCTGGTCTCCTAGCTGCAGCTGGACGCTCATCTACAGTATGTAGCAAACACTTCTCAGTCATGAAGGGAAGTCGACGAGGGCGTGTTAAAACACTATTGGAACGAGGCGTTCGACTCACATTAGTGTGTCAGTAAGCTCACGCTTTTGCAGATGACTGATCACTCTGTGTGTCATTGGATTTGTTCACGCTCAGTGTTGTGGCTTGTACTAAGTGTTTTGTCAGTGGCGGCATTTAATCTGCATCATGTTTAACCACAGGCCGAAAGAATCCCATAATCACATAACCACATTCCCAGGCTTTATTTTGGTGAATCCCTGAAACCCGCTAGTCTGAATGCAACTGCAAGCTCTTGTTTGTCTCTCTATCCCTCACAAGCCAGATTAGCTTACTCTTCTAACTTACACAATGTATCCAAAATGATGTTAAAACCAGGGATGGTAAGTTTATATTTTTTTTGCAGAGCTTGCTATATAATCTTGCACTAGTTGTTGTGGTACTATTACTAATATTTTACTAACACATCTCTCTTAATCGTTCAGCAGGGAAAGTATCTATGTTCCCAGGGCCACCTGTTTCACAGGAAACTTTGAAGGAATTATAATTTTTTTTAACCCAATGCTAAAATGCGCCATTTTCAATGCAGCCTGAAAGAATATACCCGGCCCTGGGGATATAGCATGAATCCAATAGACTTCTGACTACTGATTCAAGACGGGTGGACGGGTGACCCTTTCCTCCAACACTCCACTTGCATACGTGTTTAATCTATTATTTATCATTTTCAATGATAAATAATACCATGCATATCATTATGTGGAGTTTTAAACGATATGCATGCTGAGCCATGTTCTTGTACAGTTTTCTTTTTTCTTAATCAACTTCAATCAACGTGTATTATATTTTCAGCATCTTTGCTGTTTCAAATAACAAAATCTTTCGCTTTTGAACCCTTTCAAGAATCTGCTCAGACACAGTTGGCCATATTCAGAGTGGACAACCGAAGTACATGTCGCTATTTATATGGGGAGAAAACACTTTGAAAATGTATTCCGCTTATGTTGACCCTTAAGTTACACCTTAAACATTTACTATTAGAGATAGAAAATGCAGACTGAAAAACAAGACCCAATTTAAAATGAAGGAAATTGTTAAAAAAAAAACAAAAAAAAACAGTTAGATACAAAAGTATTGGAACACCAGACTTTTCTAGTTATGTGTGGTTTTCTCCAAACTGTTCACACAAAGATGGAGGCACACAATTGTATGGGATATCTTTGGATGTGGTAGCATTATTATAGCACCAGATGGGGACTAAATGTCAAATGGGATTTCCAAAACTCTTATGGTCAGGTGTCCACCAACTTTTGTCAATATAGTGAAAATCTAATAGTCTTGTAGTCCAGTATTTCGCAAATATATCCTGTTGCAGCAACAGTATTTATTACATAAGTTACTGCCAATTTGGTCTATCTAACAATAGAAGATGCTCGGGATAAGCAGTGTGTCCTCTGCTGTTGTTTTTGCAGAAGAAAAATGCTGTAAATTTGAACAAAACAACATTAATAATTAAATATTAATGTCATGTATGCATATTAACACATTTATTAGTAGCCTTGAAAGGCATTCAATAGTTCTATTTTTAATGTATAGAACGAAGCTATTTTCAAACAGTAGAATTAAAATTAAATTGCTCCTCACTTAAGCTGATTTCATGCAAGAAACATACATGCTTAACTCCAGGTTGAGGACTGACCACACCTTCTTGTTAGCCAGAGGCCTGAGTACTGCATGTGCACAATTACCATATACGTTCTTGCAACACGCTCAGCTCAGCTCAGCTCTGAATACAGCACTGTGCATACTTTGATGTCTACACCTAAGCTAACCCTTTTCACTTGTGTAATTCTTGCTGTGTGTTGTTTTAGGACGTCCCCTCACACACACTAACCTCTCTGCTTCTCTAAACTGTTGTGCAGGAATTGATCCATGATCCAGTTGAAGAATGAAAACAAACAAGAACCGGTTATCATGTTCTGTCTAAATGCTAGCCGGTTCCTGTTTTCATTCTGTTTCTCTTTAGCCTTTTAGTCATCTGTATTACAGCGTATTCAAGTGATGAAAACAGTCCTGTGCATCTGAGAGCAACTGGAAAGGACGAGCATTTCCCTCCATGTAGAAAATATTTCACAGTGATTTATAGCCGTCCAGTTAGTGCTCTTTCAAGCAGCTCCAGTTATGCTAATTGTGTTTTTGTACTTTTGCGTAGTTATTCCAGCGGTCCTGACTGCATTTATGTTCATGTGTTGCAGGAGAACTGTGAGAGCTTCACACCTGTTGGAGACTGGAAGGTACTGAAAATATTTTCTATCAGGTTGCAATGTAATTCCTAAACCCCAAGTAGCAGCAATATTTATAAAGATAGGTATCCAGTAATAAACCAAGGGCACCAAATTCAGGAAAGCAAAATGGAGGATGCAAGTGGAGTGTGCAAGAATGGTGACTGTGCAAACACTTTAATGTGGTCTAAGACTATAAATGGAGGCCCAAAGTTTTGTGCCCAGAGCTATTGATCCAATGCTCCTAGAAGTAAGAGCTCAGATGTATTAATTATGTATGTATAAATAGAGTAGTTTTGCTCTCTTATGATTTGTGTATGAGAAATAAAGCATAAAGGAAGACTAATAGGGATTTGTGTATAGCTGAATCACTGTGACTAGCATGACTGTAAAGACAAGGTCAATTTGTCTTGCTATTTGATCCTTATACTGTACATGCACCGTATGATCAGATATCAAGCTTTCAGGATGACAGTGATACTGTATTTGAAGTGCAGTGTAGTATACATCATAAGAGACTGAAGGACATAAGGTAATGCTTTATTTATAGTGTATCTACATAATGACCTCATGCTACATGTACATGCCCTAAAACTGTTCACATTCAGGCTTTCTGAGAATGTATTATGATTTTATTTCAAATGTAGTCTAAAGAGGAATAGGAAAAATGAATGACATGGAAAATCTCATCATCCAAGGAAGGACTACAATGATCTCTACAGAACTGAGTGATAAACAGGTTTAGAGAGCCTTCTAGTGGTTGAAGAATTTGATGTTTAAAAATTATGTTCTCTGGCAGGTAAAACACCAACATAAATTAAGTGTATAAGAATGCATTTTAAAAAATTAATAAATAATAATAAAAAAAAAAAAATTATATATATATATATATATATATATATATATATATATATATATATATATATATATATATATATATGTATATAATTTTTATTTTTTTTATTATTTATTCCTATATATATCTTAATTGTTTATTGTTTATTTAAAAAAAAATGGAAAGTAAATGAACAGAAGAGAAATCCAGATCAAATCCATATTTGTTGTGGCTACCCTTGGCCTGCAAAAGTCATTGATTCTTCTACAGACTTACACTGTAACAGTTTTAGAAGGAACTCGGCAAGTAGGTTGTTCCAAACAGATCTTCTGTGGAAGTAGGCTGCCTTAAATCCTTTCTTTTTATGCAATCCCAGACAGACTCAAAGACGTTAAGGTCAGGACACTGTTGGGGCCAAAACTATTACTTACAAGACTGAAGATAATTCTTAACGACATTGACTGTATGTTTGGGGTTATTTTTTTGTTGCAGAATACATTTGGGTTTTGAATGATGGATAAGTATCTGCCTGTATTTCTTAACATTGAGGATGCCATTAATCCTGACCAAACCTTCAGTTTCATTTGCAGAAATGCAGCCCCAAACTTGCAAGAAACCTCCACCATGCTTCACTCTTACATTCAGACACTAATTACTGTAATTCTCTTCAGCCCTGCGGCAAACAACTTGCCTCCTGGTACAGGAAGATATTTTAGATTTTGACTCATCAGACCAAAGCACCTGCTGCCATTATTCTCCACCCAAGTTTCTATGTTTTTCTACATAGTTGAGTCGCATAGCCATGTTTCCATGTCGGAGGTATCGCTTTTTGGCTGCAATTCTTCCGTGAAGACCACTTCTAGCCAGACTTCTTCAGACAGTAAATGGGTATACCTGGGTCCTACTGGTTTCCATCAGTTCTTTGCTAATGGCACTGAGGGACCTCTTCTGATGTTGAAGGGAAGTAAGCATGATGTGTCTCTCATCCCCTTAATTAAATTTCCTTGGCCGAACACTGGGTCTACAGTCCTCACAATTTCCTGTTTCTTTGTTCTTTTATAAAATAGCTTGAACAGCACATAATGAAAGCCCTGTCTGCTTTGAAATCTTTGTCTGGGAGAGACATTGCTGATGCTGAATACATACCTTGTATCTTGTTGCTGTGCTCAGCCTTGCCATTTTATATTCCCTGTGACAAACTTCACCTTAGTAGCAGAGTTTGACTGTTCCTTACCCATTTTGAAGCCTCCTACACAGCTGTTTGTGTTCAGTTAATGACTGTGTTTCAACCTATGCATGAAATTGATCATTAGCACCTGCTTGGTATAAGTGGTTAATTATGCACCTGACTCTGATCCTCTGACCTTGTGCAGTGTACAAAGTGTGCAAAAGTAAGAATCTTAAAGCCAAAGTGTGGTCACACCAAATAGTGATTTGATTTCCCTTCTATTTATTTACTTTCCATTTTGTTGAATGATAAAAAAAATAAATGATTTACATTTGTATTATTTGAAGCATTTTCACTTTACAGCATTTTTTGACACCTGCTTAAAACTAAGCATGTCTTGAACTCTTTTGCTGAGACTGTCCTGAGGTTCACTGAATTGGCTGCTTTCAGCACTTCCTAGGGGTATTCTTTAGTTTTGGGTGGTATTTAATTTCTTTCTCTGTCCAGATGATCTGCTAAATTATTCAGATCTGGACTCTGTGGAGGCAACCCATGACTGTCAGTGTTTTTTTATTTGTTTTTCTCTTCAATGCAATCCAATGAAAATTGAACACTAGGGCACTGTACATCTACAAATCTAGTTTGTTATGGAACAAGAACACTGAAGTGATTACGATATTTATTTATTTAGTAACTGCATTCATATCTTATTCATAAAATACCAGTTTACCATGTGAACTGGCCAAGAAGGCATCATTTTTATATTGTTAAAATATATTTTTATATTAAATGTAATATTTTTATTGTTAAAATACAACAATAACAGGTTAAAAAGGAGAACAAAATGTAAAGATTTTATAAATCAGTTGAACAGAAAACATAATACCTAGTAATAAAACCAAATATTGCAGAAGCATCCTGTCACGGTTGCGAAGTAACTGAAGCAAAAACACCAGGGTAGCAAAAAAGGGTTTTTACTGAGGTAGGATGCAACAGAAAAGAAAACAACCAAAATGCAAATGACTGAACGAAACGGTTCTTCGGAGAGGAAGAACCGAGCGGTCTCTGAGGAATTAGAGATCGTGTAGGGCATCCACGGGAAGGTGGATGGTGTGTAGCTGGGTCGCAATGTTCCTATACGTGAAGTAGTAGAACTGACGGTGAGTGAGAGAATGAGAGGGGTTTATGTAGGGCGGCAGATAATGAGCCGCAGGTGCCGATACTTAGTATGATGGGGACAGACTACGTGTGTGTGTGGAGCTGGGGAATGGCGTGGCAGGCTGTCCCCTGACACATCCTCTATTCCACCTTAACTCGATGCTATTTATATTTACCATCAGTTGAACCAGTGAAGGGAGCACAGTTAGTTTTAAGTGTTTTGTAAGTTGTTCCACATTGTTCAAGCATTAAAATTAGAAAAAAAATGTCCTAGCTGAAGCTGAATACCAAGTCGAATAAGGTCCTTTTGAGCCACGGCTGTAATGTTCTGTAGAAATTATACAGATACATATTAATAAAGCAGTACCAGTGTGAGCTTCACCGTAAGTCCAGAGGTTGCAGTTCAGCCTTAGCACAAAGGATACATGTTTTATGGTCACAACCAATCATAAAATGTAAGAGATTGAAAAAAGAAAAAAAAAAGGGTATCTATCTTATTTTAAAATGTGATGCATGTTTGGAGCAAGAGCAGTTGCAGTTGAGTGGACTACTATATAAGGTCTACTAAACAGCAACGTGAACCTACTATATAGACTATAGACATTATAGCACATTCTGGGAGCAAGCTAAATACATTTTCCACTAAAGTAATTGCAGTCAACTAACACTTTTATCCAAAGTGGGTTACAGATTTACATTTACTGTACATTTACATTTGTGTCATTTAAGGCAGACCCCTTGTCCAGAGTGACGTACAAAAGTGCTTTGACTCTCTAGCAATGAATAAATCTACACTGGTACACTAGATTCCAAACTTAAGATAAATCAGCCTACAATTGAATATTTTCTTTTTTTTTTTTTTTTCACAAAGCAAACTTGGAAAATGCTAGTTTAAGTGTTTCAGAAAGAGGTAAGCCTTCACCTGTCGCTTGAAGAAAGCCAGGAACTCTGCTGTTCGGACATCTAGGGGAAGTTCATTCCACTATCTTGGTGCCAGAACAGAGAAGTGCCTTGAAGTATACTTACCTCTCAGCCTGAGAGAAGGTGGTACCAGTTGAGAAGTGCTGGAAGGTATCAGACAGCGTGGTGCAGTGCAAGGTTTGATGAGGTCTCCGAGGTAAGATGGTGCTGGTCCATTTTTGGCCTTGTAGGCAAGCATCAGTGTTTTAAATCTGATACGTGGAGCTACTGGAAGCCAGTGAAGGAAGCGCAGCAGTGGCGTGGTGTGGAAGAAATTGGGTCACAAGTCGTGCAGCTGCGTTTGGATCATCAGAAATGGTCAAATCCTTCAGATGTTGTAGAGAAGAAATCAACAAGAATCAGCCACATTAGCAATATGTGAGGAGAAGGACAGTTGATTGTTCATAGCTACCCCAAGGTTGCGAGCAGTGGCTGAAAGGGAGACAAGAGAGTCATGAAGAGTTATTCAGAGATCTTGACCTGGAGATTAATCACCTGGGATGACCAGCAGTTCTCTTTTGCTGGGGTTAAGTTTTAATGGATAAGCATTCATCCATAAAGATATGGCCATCAACAATGCCAAAATCTGGAAGCTGTGCTATCTGAGGCAGTTTAAGTAAAGATAAGTTGAGTGTCATCTGCATAGCAGCGGTAAAAAAAACACTATGAGATATGACTTCACCAATAGAGTGGGTATAGAGGGAGAAAGGGAGGGGACCAAGTACCGAGCCTTGTGGGACACCAGTGGAGAGTCTGCGTGAGGCAGATGTGGACCCCCTCCATGTTACCTGGTATGAGCGACCTTCCAGGTAGGAAGCAAACCATTCCCATGCTGCTTCACGGATACCAAGGCTCCTAAGTTTAGACAAGAAAGTCTTGTGGTTGACTTTGTCGAATGCTGCTGAAAGATCAAGGATGATGAGTACAGATAGCAGCTTGGCTGATCGAGCAGCATGTAGTTTCTCAGTGACAGCCAAAAGGACCATCTCTGTAGAATGTGCTGCTTTGAAGCCAGACTGGTTTGGATCATGGTGGTTGTTCAGTTATAGATAGACAGACAGTTGGTTAAAAATAGTGCGCTCCAAAGATTTAGAAAGAAAGGAGAGAAGTGATACTGGTCTGTAGTTGTTGATGTCCGATGAACCCAGAGCAGGTTTCTTCAAGATGATAATAGCCCCTGCTTGCTTGTCGATAGTTGGCACATGGCCAGATATTAAGGACCCATTGATGATCGTGGAGATGAACGGCAGTAGGTCTTGTGAGATGGTCTGAAGCGTGGTTTAAGGGATTGGATTCAGAGGGCAGGTGGTGGGATTGAAAGATTGGATGACTTGCAGTACCTCATCTTCTGTTAAGGTTGAGAAGCTTGACAATTAATGATTCCTGGCTGTGTAGTGTAGTCTGGAAGTGAAGGCCTAGCAGATTTCCTTAATCTTCTTTTCATAGAAGGAGGCAAAGTCATCAGCAGTCAGGGAGGATGGAGCAGGAGGGGCAGGGGGGTTGAGTAGTGAAGAGAATCTTGTGCAGAGGCCTTGAGCTTTTCCTTGTAGAAGGCAGTCTTGGCAGAAGTCATGTCCGAAGATAATTTGGTCAGGAGTGCACGGTAAGATGCGAGGTCTGCGTCAAGTTGTGACTTTTTTCCACTTTCTCTCTGCTCATCTGAGTTCTTGCCGATTGCTGCGCAAGACTTCTGACAGCAAGGGGGGTGGGACAAGAAGTCTTCTTCTACAGATTAAGACAAGTCTTCTTCTACAGATGAGCCAGACACAACGTGAGGGATATGAGGTGGCTTGGTGGTGCTAGAATTCTCATTCTGACAGACAACAATGACAATAACCCAAAACCGTAATCGATGTGTTACTACTGTCCTAATATTAGAGTCAATTTAAACAATTTAAACTCACACTGATCAGTCTCTACGCAACCAATCTGTTTACTTTGGGTAGACGTTTACATGATTCTCTTTTTCTGGGTCTGTCTCCCCTGGGTCTTCCTTTTTCCCCTTTCACCTTACAGACAGCTTGAGAGAAGGAAAGAAATTTGCAAAAAATAAGAAATATGTTTTTGGTAAAAAAGTGAACAACTGTTTTAGAGACATTCAGCAAACAGCATATTGAAAAACAGAAAAACAAGCTCAGTCCGTCATTGATGTAGAGATAACACATACAAGGTGTTAGCTACAGCTGAATGCACATATACTTGTATGCTCTTAGGATGAGTTAAAGAAATCAAAGAATGTCATAGAGATAGATAGATTTCATAGTTCATGTCTAATATGTCCGAACAGTATACAAAATAATCATATATTAATTATTATACTGTATAAATGTTATTAGCGGAAGAAAACAAAAACATGACATAATATTATTTCCAAAATTTGCATAGTTTTTTTTTAATGTTGTGTTAATATTTTTATTATGTAAAATATATATATATTTTTTTATGTATGAAATGTTTTGCCACATTCCAGCAACCCTGAACACACATGAATTATTAGGCTAATTATTAATCTCAGCCTCAGATGAGCTACTGGATCTGCTTATTGAGAATATGTGCAACCTGCAATACCAATGTAGCACACTAATGTTGAGAATTTTGAGAGCTTCTTTTAACAAATCAGACCTTTGTGGGTACAGTTGTTACCTGTGACAGGCCGTGTATTATTTTAAACCAGAAAATCAGATATGTGTCACTCCAACTTGTTAATGTGCATACCATTTACTGTACAAAGGAAATATTGCATACTATAATGTAAAATATATAACTAATCATGAACCAGATTTGTATTAATGGCTGGCCACCAACAAACAAGGAAGCATAGGCAAAGCAAATGTGAAAGATAATCATTGAATATGAGAATTTTTCAGTTTCCTTGTTAGACAGATTGATGATGACTTGATGAAATGTTGGTTTAAAGCCTTGGACCAACAGATACAAAGGCCACACCTTCTTTAATGGAACTGACAGACACATAGGCCAAACTTTCTTCACTGGGACTAAGAGATACAGCAGCCCCACCTCCTTACCAGAGACTGATAGACACAGTGGCCACACCTCCTTTACTGGGAATGACAGCCACAGACACAAGGCCTCTATTACTGGGAATAACAAGAACAAAAGATCCTTCCCTTTGTTGTCTTGCATTGAACGTGTCCACCAAACAAGTAAATATAAATACGTTATTTATTTAATACTGATGTATTTTTGTACTGTTATTTATTACCACTGTTATGGCTGCTGTATATATTACTACTGCTGTTGTGGTCATATGTGAAGTGCTCGAGACCAGATTGCACCAGATCTGAAGGGAGTCAGGCAGTAAAGGGGTGGGGAGAGCTTGAGGAAAGGGGGGGATGGTGAATTTGGATAGGACCACGTTCACCATCCATGACCCAGAAATGCTGCAGAGGAGAAAATGTAGGATGACAACAGGCTTTGTAAAAGTGACAGAAAAACCAGCCAATCATATCCCACCAGCGGCGAATAGAAGGCCGAGTTGTACTGTAAAGGCGGGGCAGAGGAAGACAAGTGCAGAATGAGGAGAGGAGAGAAAGAGTAAAGCACCGTAGCAACAGAAACATCTCTGCATCCTCTTGTTGTCTGGACCCTTATCCGCCTGAAAGAAAAGGGCCACCGGCTGCTGACTCATCTATTTCTGAGTCCTCTTCTCAGCCTTCCTCTTTTGCATCCTCATCCTCCTCTTTAGCCATGCCTGAGTGTTGGGATGGGGTGAGTGCTCTTGGACTGATTGCGTGAGGGAATGATGGATGTCTGTGTTTGAATATGTGGCCTTATTGTTTATTTAAGGATTTGAGCATGTGCTATTGTGTTCCTTTGCATGCCGATGTGTGTGTAGGGGTTCAGCATTAAAACGAATTGAAGAAAAATTATTTTGCATATTTCTGCATTTTGATTGATGGGTCATGGATAAATAGTTTTAGAGAAAATTACACATTTAATATACAATACTATATCTAATTATACAGCAGTATATAAATATGTTTAAAAAATCATAGAACACAGCAATGCATAAACCTACAGCAATGCATATTGTATGTATAAATGATGCAATATATAATACTGTAGTATATGAAAATTGCGATGGTGGTATTAATAAGTAATAAAGTATTATAATGACTGCATTTCACTACAGCATGCTGCTGTTACTTTATACGATACAGCTGAAAAAAAAAAAGGATTATCCATCATTAAATTTTCAATATCATACACACCACTATGTTAGACGCATGTGTGTCATAAGTGAATTTATCGGGGGATGAAATCTGTGCTAAGACATCTGTGTATGGCAGTGCAGGTGCAGAGTCATTGGTGTGCATTCCCACAAGACACACACACATACACGCACACGCACACGCACACAAATCACAAATGCATCAGCCGATGGTATGCGTCAGGGAGTGTTCAGCAGGCAGAGGGTGCATGGCTGTTTATGTTTAGATTTATTCAATAAATTTTCACAAAGACAATGTGTCATTGTGTTTAAATGGGTGTATATTTGATAAATAAGCAATTTACGGATGTATTTTTAAACACAAATCTTTGACCTTGAGCCGCAAATAACAATTGGTTTCAGGGATTTGGAGGAAAAAAAATTGAGTAAAGACGTTGACCTGGAGGACCTTTACTGTCATTCAGTACTAATGAACAACATTTTATTGTATGGTATTCAATACCATGGTTGTTTAACTATAATAATTATTCTGCATATTTTCAGCTAATTTCTACTACTATTACAACTATATTTTATAACGACAATAATAATAATAATAATAATAATAATAATAATAATAATAATAATAATCATTAAATTTGTCCAGCTTGGTTATTCTCTAAATACCTGACTGATTTATAGATTTAAACAGATTTTGACCACTTTGTCCTATTTTATATATATATATATATATATATATATAAAATAGGACAAATTTATTAACTTTTTTAATAATACAATGTCATTGTGTCTAATCCCAGGTATCTTCAGCTGTTTTTATAATAGAATATATTTATACATTGATTCCTGATAAACTCTCAAAATAAACAGAAAGTGTTTAGATTTGTTGTACAATTGTGTCTATATACATATTTGTGTGTGTGTGTGTTAGGAACATGACATTGAGACTCCCTATGGGATGCTGCATGTGGTGATCCGAGGGGCTCCAAAGGGCAACAAGCCTGCTATACTCACATACCATGATGTTGGACTCAATCGTAAGTACTGTGAATAAACGAATTATTAAAATAAATAAATTGTTCATTCATGAAAAAGAAAATCCAAATGATCAGATTTTTATGCTTAATGAGAAACAGTTGGCCAATACAATACATCATACACTTATCTCATAGAGTCCACTTGCCACCTTACATTATTCTATTGTATGTCTATATCCATCCATCCATCCATCCATCCATCCATCCATCCATCCATCCATCCATCCATCCATCCATCTATTCAAAAAGGTAAAATATATAAACACATCACTTAAAATTATTGTTCGGAATAGATTAACCTAATTTTCAAGGTGTGCTGACAGACCTTTTATTTAAACCTCCACAGTGTTAAAAATCAGGACAAACACGTATTGTTACACTTAATTTATAACCATGGTGTTTTGAGAGAAGGTCACACATTCTTCTCACTCTTCTTCTCTTTCTCTCTCTGTCTTTTTCTCTTTCTGTGTTCGGGGTGGGGCCCCTGACAAAAGACCGTCAGCTGTGAAACTAAATGCCTCAGTAGCATCCATCTGTCTAAGAAAATCTATTTCCTGCTTCCATTCATTTACAAAGAGACGTGGGGGGAGGGGTGGCCGGGGGGGAAATAGGGAGTGATATTGCAGAATTTACACACATTCATATCCCTGCTTTTCATAATCGTTTAGTTTATGCCTTCAAAAAATTCTGCCCATCCTACCCATTACTAATAAATAGATGCTTCAAATATGTTATAGACACACTATGATTGAATGAGCTTGTAAAGGAATGGGTCCTTTTAGCTTGTCACATTCAAACTTTCTTTGAATATCCCAGTTATGTTAAAAAGCTGGGGTCAGAGATGATACAACACCCCTGGAACACAGTGGGTTAAGGGCCTTGCTCAAGGGCCCAAGAGTGGCAGCTTGATGAAATTAAGGCTGAAACCCATGATTTTCTGACCAGTAAACCAGAACTATAATCACAGAGATAACATTTCCCATTTGTACAATTTTAGTGTGTTTAGTGACATGTTTCCACAGTCAATACACCATACATCAGTAGCAAGCTTAAGGTCAGTGTCCATATTTTCCTGTTGCCTAGCAAATGTGCGGCAGAGAAACCGTGAGTTTGTGTTTATTTACTGCCTCTACCCCGTGTACCTTTCTCTCTTCCTTCTTCTTTCCATCCATCTGACCTTGCTTGCTCATTAGTATGCGCAGTAAACCCTGAAGCAAGACGAGACTCAGACAATGAGAAAGAGACAGAAAGGTCAATATGAGGAATGAGATAAAGCGAGAAATAGGTCAAGAAGCAGGGCAGAAAGATGACTCATGCTCTGATTTTATGACTATTCATCCCTCAGTCAGCATGCGTCCCAGATAAAGAGATTTGTTAGTCTCGATGAAAGTCTCATTTCTTTTCCCATTAAATACTATTTGCTGTGTGTTACACGAATAAACTGTGTTAGTGTGCTAGAACAGTGGTTACGGTTCTGTTCAGGTTCTGATTACTGTTGGCTCACTGAATTTCATCTGAAAGAATAATATTTTTAATTATTAAAAGGATCAAATATTATATTGTTTATTATGTTTTACCTTTTGATCACCTAGGAAGAACATCTTTGTAGCTTTACCATTATAAAGCAACATAAATTTAAAATTTTTTCAATATTGTATAAATATTCAATTAGGAAATAGAGATTTTCTTTTGCTGAAAAATATTTGAATAATTATTTTTTTAAACGAACCAAAGAAAAATTATATATATATAATATATATATAATTTTTCAGCTCAGGGCTTCTTTAAACCTCAGCACTGTACTTCATATCAATAGACTGGACACTTATATAAGCATACGCACATTTCTGCAAAGATCAAATAAAGAACAGCTAAAGCCACTCTTTCTATATCTGCCTCAAATCTCTCTTTCTTTCTCTATTTCTCTCTCACAGATAAGCTGTGCTTCAATACTCTATTTCATAATGAGGACATGCAGGAGATCACTAAACATTTTGTGGTTTGCCATATCGATGCTCCTGGGCAACAAGTCGGAGCCCCTCAGATGCCAGCAGGGTAAACATCTATATGAATATAACACATATATGATCACACACACATATATATGATTGCATTCATTCTGATTTCTTTGCACATCTGTCTGAAGGTATCAGTACCCCACCATGGACCAGCTGGCAGGTATGCTGCCAAGCGTGGTTCAGCACTTTGGGTAAGTATAGTTTAAATAACTTGATTTTGAACAAATGAGTATGTTCAGATAACTATGGCTTAACGTGTGTGAGAGTGGCTAGTGATAATAATACAGTATTAGAGCATCATTAGATTCATATCACTATCACTATTAGTATTGTTAGATATTAAATAGATGTACTGATCACCTAATTTAGTTGTTTTATTATTACAACCAATCTTCAGATTTAAGAGCATTGTGGGAATTGGAGTAGGAGCCGGTGCATACATCCTTGCCAAGTTTGCTGTGAGTATCGCTCCTTCCCTCTCTTTCTTTCTTACTCTCACTTTTACTCGGCTGGCTGATATTCTCTAAACCCATCATAGAGAATAGCAGTTGTGTAATAGTATGTAAGTTTATAATTCTTTGACTAACATTCATGCATAGAAACAAAAAGGTACACCTAATAAATATTTTTCTCTCACATGTTCTCTCTGTCGTTCTCTCTCACCAGCTGATCTTTCCAGACCATGTTGAGGGTTTGGTTCTGCTCAACATCGACCCAAATGGAAAAGGTTGGATCGACTGGGCTGCTTCCAAACTATCTGGCTTGACCAGCACGTTGCCTGACATGGTCCTACCTCACCTCTTCAGCCAGGTGGACACATATACAAACAAAAAATCTGAAAACCTGCTATTAAATATGCTGATTGCTTGATTGAGACTTAATTGAGTCTGTTCAATACTCGATAAGATGTTATCGTCAGTGAGCATATGTGCAAAATTACCCTGGAAAAGGAGACAAAAGGACAACTTTTTAAAGTCTTTCAGAAAATACTACATTAAAAGCTTTATAGATTGGGCAGTGATGTTCTCCCTGGTACATGCTGATGAATCAGTTTGGCATGCAGCTAAATATAAAAGGGCTGACATTGCAGTTTTCAAATGGTCTAATGCTATGGTAATTGTTGGTTGCAGCATTAATCTGGCACCTCTGTTCTGTAACAACAAGAGAAATGGGCACATGAATTCAAACACTTAAAGCAATGGGATTTAGTGGAGCACCAACTGAAATAGTAGGAATTTGGACAAAATAAGTCTACATTGAAGAAAACTGACTCCAGTACTGAATGATTCTTCATAGTGGCTCTTTGAGATGGCTTGTTTAATTGGCTAAGGCAATCGTCATTGCAATTAAAGACATCTTAGAAAGTAATGGAGAAGAAAGAAGTCAAATCACAATGCCTTCTTTAAAAAAAGAAGGTCAACTAGGGTGGTTTTCAAATAGTACAGGACAGACTGAATTATCACCAAGCAAGGCAATGATAAAGTGAGCTATAGGTGTAGAAGATACTTCAGATCTTTAACACATACTTTGCATCTATAATCTGTAGGAGGAGCTGATGAACAACAGTGAGCTTGTGCAGAGCTACCGGCAGCAGATCAGCAACACTATCAACCAGTTCAACCTGCAGCTCTTCTGGAACATGTACAACGGGTAATTTGCATAAGAGTGTGAAAGATTTACGCATGTGCAAATAGATGCAAAATTAGACATCATTCTAAATAGATTATATTGGATGTGATGATTTTAGAGGTTGATCGGTCGTCAGTTAATATACAATCATGAAAGACCGAAATACTGCATACATTTCAGATGTTGAATAATTGAATTTAAAACACACAGTGTGATGGTGATTTTAGTAATATATCAGGGATGGAATCAGTCTGTTCTGTCACTAATTTAAGATATTCAATACGGTCAGACATTTCCATTTTAACACATCAACTGACTATAAAAGAATCTGTTCATTCAGAACCAGCTTATCGGTGTGAATTGTCTGTGTCCATCATTTAGCCGTAGAGATCTGGAAATGAATCGGAGTGGGACTGTGCTCAATGCAAAGACAATCAGGTATGATTTTATACATCTTTCTTATTCTTTACCTTTGCCTTTTTTATTATGTACTTCTCTCTGTTTTTTAATCATTCCCTTTCCACCTCACACCTTCATGTGTTTGCAGACTTTTTCTCTCTTTTTTACTTTCTCTCATCCACATGCTCTCTGCCTCACTCTTTATTCCTCTCTTTACATAACACCATCTATTGTCTCTTTTTTTTGTCACTTCCTCACTTGAGAAAATAATTGATAAATAAATATAAAGGTCATGCTGCATTTTCAATAACTTCAGTTCTTATGGATATCTTTCTTTCAGAAAGTGATAAAACCTACATTCCGTACCGACTGTAGAATTACACTAGCTATTCCGAAAATAGTGCACTTTTGACTTTCCCTCCTTTTTTTTTTTACCTTTCTTTCCACTGCTTTTTCTGTGTTTCTAGCTTTGTGAATAATTGTATATGCGCTGTGTGTAATCTTGGTCTTTCCTCTCTCTGTTATGTCTTCTAGATGCCCCGTGATGCTGGTGGTTGGAGATAATGCTCCAGCGGAAGAGGGCGTGGTGAGTGTTTTTCTTTTCTTTTTTTTCTTCCTTGCACTCTTCTTCTCCTCATCCACAGCTTTCATAGGTACATGGAGTGTGGGCTAAAGGTTTCTCCAATGTGCATCACTAATTAAACACTAACACTAAATTGTCTTGATTCTTGTGAATTATTTCAGGCTGAGACAAATATATGCTTTCTTATCAATCTGCATATTAACCTGAAATACTTTTCTCACAAGATATATTTAATTTTTATGACACCATTTGTTTTTTATATAAAAACTCACTGTGGGGTCATAAGATACTGATTATGGTGGAAAATATTTTCCGAAATCTATTTTGAATAAAGGACATACCACAAGGGTGCAATACCAAACATCTTACTTTCCTACACATTTTCTCGGGTCCCTGTGGGTTTTCTGGCAGTCTTTCAGAAAAGCAGAGGCAAGCCAGCCTTCCCGCTCTGTCTTTTTCTCTCTGTGACAGATGGTGCAGGATTTAGGTCTTCTGGACCACGTGCATGGTCATTTCAAGTTTTACAGCTACGAATGAATCCCGGGTCACTGCTACATCACATCAAATCATATCACATCAAACCATTGAGTGGAAGAGACCAAAAAAAGTAGGGCAAAAAGGAGGAATGAAGGAAGAGGTACTGTGAGATTAAGAGCAAAGAGGAGGGACTGCATGTGTATGAGAAAGAAAAAAACATGACAGAGCAAGAATTTGAGCTGAATACCACTTGATATTTATCTGATATATATACTATGTAGTGTACAATCTAATAATGCATAGTATGCCTTATAGATAAGCCTTAAAATAATACTTTTAACTAGCTAGGTACATAAATCATTATACAATAATTATATTCATTTGTAAAAGAAAGTGCACCTGTTTCCTGTGGATATATCCCAAATTACACAGCATCTCTAAATGTCACAGTGCATTATGGGAATTCTCACAAAAGTACATTGATAGAGTGAGGTGTGAGTGCACTGTATATTCTTAACATGTGTGTGTGTGTGTGTGTGTGTATTAAAAACTTTGTATGTTTTTGTGTGCTTCTGCACATATTAACACCTCAGGGACTGACAGCTGTGCAGCTACTGCTGGAGTGACTTATGTAGTACTGAAATAACTGGGTCAACACACACACACACACACACACACACACACACACATGCAAAAATCACAACAATCATTCAAAACTAGGGAATTCAAACACGTACTGCTACACTAACTAAATCACTTTCGCAATTTTTCCCATGTCTCAACTCAAACATACCTGAGACCCAATACACACTATTCACTACATAGTCAAACTTTTAATTCATTATTGGAAGCCTTTAAGAAAGAAATTAATCCATAAAATGATATTTCAACTTTATATATACTGTATGTTGACTTTATGTACTGTAGATTTACACTAAAACAGGTATTTTAAAACAATTAATGCAATAAATAAATAAATTGGGCTCTTTTCTATGTTAAAAATGATCAAAACCAGTGATTAAGATCGTAAAACATTTACTTTCCTTCTTCATTCTTTTATGTGCAGATTTATTTGAGTGTTATTTTTTATCTTATTGGGAGATCTTCACCTAATAGCGAAGCAGAATTCATGCTAGCATGAGTTGTAAGTGTTTCCAGACCACCAGCTGCACACACAGCCTAATGCGGCAATGATCCTTGGCTGTATTTGACCTATTAATATACTCTTTCCTTTTTTATCTCACAAGTTATAACTGTAGATACAATGATTCATGGTTTATTACTTTGTTTTGTCAGTTGCCCTCTGGAAGGTCTTCTTTTCTTTTCCTTCCTTAGTTGCTTGTTGTTGTGATTATTGTGTTTAATAGTAAATTAATTGCCCTGTGCCATTTGTCTTTTTGTCATACAATCGCTTTGGCCTTCTCTTTTTATCAGAAGTTATTAGTTCTGTTTTTAACTGGTTTAAATATATTACATTGCTCTAAAATATAGTATACTGTGTCTTACATCAGAAAGACTTTTAATCAGTTCAAACTCTGTGTCATTGTGTCATATATCTATTTCAAATGTGACTACTGTAGACCAGTACTTAATCCCTCACTGTTGATCTGCAAGTTTGTACCAGTATAAATATGACTTTCTGGAGTAAAATAGACCTTTTTTTTTCTATTCTCAGGTTGAGTGCAACTCCAAGCTGGACCCAACCAACACCACTTTCCTGAAGGTAATCATATCAACATAATGCCAACAGATTCCACAAATAATAATGTTCCCATCTATTAGTGATTTTAAAGGCATACAATGGAGGCTATAACTCCTGAGGTTGTGTGTTTCGTTTCAGATGGCTGACTCGGGTGGACTGCCTCAGATTACACAGGTCAGAATACTGATCCAGAATCAGAATGTGTGCTGTTTCTATTGAGCTTTCTTTTCATGGACTAAATCAGCCCACTGAGTCACTGAAATCAAGCTACTTTTTTAAACGAAGGTAAAAATAAGTTACGGCTTTAGGACACCTTGTTCCATGTACCAACCCGAGCTCCATTTCCCAGAATCCAAACTACAAAGTACAAACCTAGGGTCTGCAACCACTCAGCTACTTGTTCCTAATCAGCACTGTTTATAAATGCCCAAGAATCTTGTGTACCTCTGGCATTTTTTTGTGCCCTGTGGAGTCTCAAGCCATTAGAAATTTCAATTCTGCTGAAAATATTTGGAATTAAAACTTTGAAACTAAAAGTGATCTGTAGTTGGTTTATAACAGAGTTTAATTTCCAATTTAATTTCCCACATAAGGATGCATGATTTAAATCTAAACATGAGCTATGTATAGTCATTTCCTAAAAAAATTCATTTAGTCTCTTTTATTCGCATTTGTTTGGATTCGTTTTTAACAATTGGTTACCTTGCAGGCAAAAGCAGTCAGACACAGAAACGTGGACGAATATTAAAATAAACAGCAATTGCATTCAAACTATTGCATCCTGAAAGCACAAAAAAAAGATGCTAACTAAAGAAAAAAAATCTAATTTCTAAAAGTTTATGCTAACCCTAACCCTTAAAGGAGCAGTTTTTAGCAAAAATAGAATTTTAAGTTAATTTTTACTAAAATTGTATTTGTTTATCAGAGTTAAGAGGCTAATGTAGCCCGCCTGCAAACTTTATTATCTTAGTGGCAAAAAAAATAAATTACATTTAACAGGTTTTTCCCAATTTTATTACCTGTAGTTTCCCACCTACAAACTTGATCAAAGGTATAAATTAATTTTAAAAAAGTTAAATAATATTATATTTGTGTAGTAGTAGTATTAGTATTAGTATTAGTATTAGTAGTAATAATAATAATAATAAAATGCCATGATCCCAAACTACTCTACTAGAATGGGATTCCAGCTTCAAAATGGCCACAATGATTCCAACAGCAACTTTAAAGGCTGAAGCACTTTAGCTGATGAATTATATCTTGCAAAATCATACAAATTGAGTGCAGAGTGTATGTATCAATGATCATGATGTTGAGTTCATTAACGCTCAAAACCCTGTTTTTGCTTCAGCCTGGAAAACTGACCGAGGCCTTTAAGTACTTCCTGCAAGGAATGGGCTACAGTAAGTGTTATTAATAATTATAATTAATCTTTTTTTTTTTTGCATTAGAACAATACTTGTCTGCTGATTTCATTTGAGATAATTAGAGAAATTCGAATGCATCTCAAAAACAAAACCGAATTGCCTTTAGTCAGTCTGTTTATCATTATCAGGTAGACAGCTTGTGTGTAAAGCTAGTGAAAAATTTGTTTGTACTTGTGTGTGTGTGTGTGTGTGTGTGTGTGTGTGTGAGAAAGAGAGAGATAGAGAGATAGAGAGAGAGCGTGCATGTGTAGGTGCTTCTTGTGTGCATAGGAATACATAGTTTTGTTGTAACCTTTCCCTTTTGTGTTTGTGTGCGTTTTCCTGTCCTCTCTCAGTCGCGTCTATAAAGGATCGGAGGATGAGTGGAGGGCCAGGTATTTCCTGTTTCCTCTCCTGCCTCCTCCATCTGAAAAATAAACACTTTTTGTTTTCACTCTGTCTTTACCATCCCTCTTTTCTGTTGTTGTCCTTGTTTGAATGTGTGATTTATGATGGTTTGTTGTCATTTTGCAGACCAACCATCAAATGTCCAATCATTCTCTCTGCATGGCCGACAATGGCAGCTCCGGGCCAAAAACGGAGAAGCTTGTGAAAATAGGTTTAAGCGTCAGAACTGCACGCAAGATAGACAGTATACAATATTGCAACATTGAAATACAGCAGGAGGCTTGCTCAACCAGAAAGCTTGTGATTGTGTTTTAGCAAGAAGCTTGTGAATGTTCTTATGAAAACATTGTATTATGTGAGTATCTGAGAAAGGTGAAAATTTATGGAGATCGAAACCTGAGAACAGACACTTCAGCTGCGAAACTCATGCATCGTTCCAAAGCTGTTCCTCATGCGCCCTTGTTAAGATTTTTCTCACTTTTAAAATATACTACAAATCACACAGATGCTAATTTATTAAGACTCCAGTCAGCAGTACATAAAAGTAAAAAATAATTACTTACACTATATGGACAAAAGTTCGTTGAGACCTGTCCTCTTTGAACATCCCATTGCACATTTAGTCCCCATTTGTTGCTATAATAACCTCCACTCTTCCGGGAAGATGTTCCACTAGAGTTTGAAGTGTGCTTGTGGATATTTGTTCAGCCACAAGGGTTTTAGTAAAGTCAGGTACTGATGTAGGTGAGGTGATCATTTTTAATGTTATGATTTTCATTTTATGATTGCAATAATTCCAACAATGTAAATGATGGCTAATCTGTTATGAGGATGTTACACAACATTAATTGATAAAATTATATGATATGAATCACTTATAATACAGAATATGTTTTCCTCTTTAATAAAGAGCTAATTGTTAGTGTTGCTAAATAGTTGTGCAACGAGCCACACTGTTATTGGGAATTTAAAAAATACATTTTGAGGTTGTAATGAAACACTTTCCATAAGTGTATTCAGTAAGTGGTTAGTGAACAAGGGCCTGATAAGAACAGTATTGGAACGTGAGACTGGATTTGCTGTTCGCCAATGCATGAAACTGTTTTTAAAAAAGCTAAAAGATTTTTTATGAGGAAAAAAAATCTTATATTCTGACATTCATTTCTGAATTCAGGTTGATGAACTATTGTATGGAACACTAGCATGCCATCCTAAGCACCCTTCTCAATTCATAGCATGCATACAGCAACATCTTATTACTGTTCACACTTCTCTTCCTCTCTCTCTCTCTCTCTCTCTCTATTTCCCCCTCACAGTGCCCTCTGCCAGTATGACTCGTCTGGCGCGCTCTCGCACTGCCTCTTTGACCAGCGGCGGCTCCGTGGACGGCTCCCGCAACCGAGCATGCACACACTCAGACAGCACCGAAGGCGTGGGCCAGCTCAGCCATACCATGGAGGTGTCCTGTTGAGCTTACACACAGACACACAGACACACACACAAACACACACACACATACACACACACACACACACATGTGTAGATGGAGGGCATGAAACAGATAGCAGTAGGGACTGAGTACAAGGAAAGAGCAGAGCTTTGTTCCTCTGTGTGTTTCTGTTCAGTAAAACCACACACTCCTCCAATTTCTCTCCCGCTTGTTTCATGAATTCTGTTCTTGCTCAAAGTGTATTCGTGTTTTTTGCTCCAGTGTCTTCCTCTGTACTGCTTACATCATCCGAGCCCTAACAACAACTCTCTTTATTCCCTGCTCTCATGTCCTATATCCAAGAACGACTGGTGGCTTAAGATAGATTTTGAGTGGAGAGAAAAGAGAAAGAAAAGAGAATAAACAGAAAAAATGGGGAGCGTTGTTTTCTAGTGGAAAAACTGGAGAAATTCATGACTAATCAATGTGTGCTTTCATCCACTCAAAAATAAAAAAAAACATAAAAAGTCAGCATAATCGTCCTGACATTTTCACCTCCACTGTTGCAAAATGTGTACGAGTTTTATTAAAATTGAGATGAATACGTTAGTGGTAAAGTTGCTGCTGTGGTGTTGTAAAATCTTATAATGATGAAATGTATTAAAGCAACATGAGTTCTGGATTCACAGTGCAGGCAGTAAAAAGCTAGCTGTCTAATATTATGTAGCTAGCTAAAAAGACAAGGAAATACACTCATTAGATTAAATGACAACAAAAAAAAATGGCACAAATCAGAAAAAAAATGCATACCCCCAAGGTTTACAGGTGCGCTTTCTTTTTATTCAGTCTACTCAAGTTACCATTGGCCCAGAAATATGGCTACTCTTGGGTCTGTTTGATGTACTGTGGGACTTCATGCATTTCTCTTTTTAGGGTTTATAAGCAGGTAGCAGGTTAAGGGATGTCCTGTGGCAGCTTTCTGTAATTCGAGTTTTCTAGATTGTTTGGTTATAACCAATCAGGCTTAAGGATGTCAGTTCTTAGCCAATCATCACAGCTCATTTGCTCATGCGTTCAAAATTCTACACTACCTTACGTTCCTTTCCCTACAAAAGCAGTTAAAGGTGTTGTGCATCTTGATATATGTTGTTTTGGCATTAAACTATTGCAGTGCATTGTGGGACGTCAATAGGTGTACATGAATTTAGATAGTATTATAAAACTGGAAAACTAAAAAAACAGTAAAATCGTGTCCACTACCCTCCTCAGTACTACCTGCATACTCGTTATAGTGTACATAAATAGTATAAAAGTAATGACTACTTTATCTACACTTTAGTAGGTTAACTATAGTTCCAGCAGTGCCTACTTCAAGTGCACTGTAGTACGTAACTATAGAGCTTTAGTATACTAATGGTAGTGCACTCCTTAGAAAGAGGCTACAACCTATTAACTGTAGTATACTCAGCGAAATGTGTAAAATCTCCTCTCATGAACAATCCATCAAATGTAAGTTTCTAACTGAAGTGCTGTCTTTTCTAAGGGTCGCATACTCCTCGTGCTCAGTAACTCACTGCTCAACCAGTGACTGCTCCACCTGTAGTACACTTACTGTGTAATAATGTACACTTCTATAGCTGTTTTTGACTTAAGTGTCCTCTTTGCAGGAAACATAATATTTACAGTGTGCTACTTATAAAATATTACTCTAATAACTATTTTATTTCTATGTACTCATAATGTGCACACATTAATTCTAGTGCACTAGTGTGCGATATGTGACTAGTGATTACTATTTGACTTTATTGTTGTATTGTAGTGTACACTCCTTCATCCAGCTCTGGTACACTTTACCCACCGTTGACATACGGTGCACTACTTTGCCAAAGTATCCTGGTAGTGCAGTCTACTACAGTAATTTCAGTGTCTACTACTCTACATTATATTTGATATGCTCATCGTAGAGTGCACTCCCCTCTTGCATGGAAGTGGTTTTGCCTGAGATCGGTTCTTTACGGTTTCTTTTCTGTAGACAATCACCCTTCAAATCGAACCAAACCGGAACCGCGAACTGAGGCTGAAACTGTGTGCAGATGGAGAGGTCATAAGTCAGAAGCCAGTCTGTGGAACTGGAACATGTCAAGGCTGCGACCTTGTTTCCTTGTATTTTATGTATACCAAAGTAACACTAACAGACACACACACACACACACACACACACACACACACACACACACTGGGTACTGTAATCAGATAAATCTTCAGAACAACACATTCTTACAACAATATAATTGCATTCTACTCTTCTCTGGCTCCCTGATAAACAAATGAATGTAATAATGAGCTGCATTTCTAAGCACATGAGCTGTGAGATGATTGGCTAAACTGTTCCTGATTGTGTATGAAATGAGAATGGTTTTGCACTCTCATTGTGTTCCCTCCCATTTCACAAACACCTCAACTTCTCTCCCATTTGCCTTACTGAATGTCACTTTTCTCACCTTCCTCAATCTTAGAGGAAGTGATCTATTCACTACTGCAGGGGTGTTTCCTGTTCATTTGTGTCTGTGAGGGGCGGGGCTTTCTGGAGCTTCGTGCTCCAAGCTCAGAATGTAGGGCAAATCCCAAACCCACAAAATTCCCTATCCTTTAAAAACTCAAAGTGCCCCGTCCCTTACAGACGCTTGCAGTCGCCCCAAAGGGCTAATCGACTCCTCGTTACCTTGTTATTGTCGAGGCACCACTCCTAGTGCAGACCTAGAGTGCACAAACTCTGCGTATGCCGTCCTAATAGAACCAATATGTCAGATTTAAAATAAATTGTCTGTTGTAGGTTATCTGAAAACGAGAGCAAGTGTGTGTATGTGTGTGTGTGTGTGTGAGCAAATGTGGTAGCCATGAAGGGTGTCTGAGTATTTGGACGGCATTTGACTGTGAAACATTTATATTAGAAACAAGGGAATGAGGTAATCATGACACTAATAACTGAATTAATATTGCACAAGTGTTAAACTGTAGCTCAGAGTGTTTAAAGCATGTGTAAACAAATCTAACTATAATGTAGAACAGAAATAGAACAAAGCTCAAAAAACAGATTTAGGCTTAACATTGAATTCAAGTGAAGTAATAAAATGAATGGGTTTTATTAACAAGCAAAACTAGAGTAAAAACAGACTAGGTTTCAGCCACCAGTAGAAGAACAGTTATCAAGTTCTGAAGACTGATATATCGGATAAGATGTACGTTTCTCCTGCCTCTGTTTGCATGATAATGTATAAACCCTAGACTGTATTTTATTATTTCTGTCTGCCGGTTTTTAAGCATGTCTCCTGTTCTCCACATAGCTGAGTGTTTCCCATCACTGATCTGAGATCAGGTTTTGTCTTTGACAATGTAGTAAACAGAACTGATGCCAGATTTGACATGATCTAGCATGTTGTCAGTGTGGCTCCATCCCAAACCACGTCGACTACTACTACTACTAGTTCTACTACTACTACTTTGGGTTCATCACTCTGTGACCTGCTTTTCACTTCCTGATCTTCACCTTAGCACTCATCACTCTCTTCTTGCTGTAGATATTCGCTGTTTGTAGATGCTAATAATAATAATACAAGCAAAAAGAATTGCTTTGTCTTGTGAAGGTATACAGTTCACATTCCCACAGCCCAACTTATTACTATTATTATTAATATTATTACTATCCATCATTTTGTATTGAGCAATAAATAAGTTATTGTGTTTTTGAGATGGTTCTTTCTTTCAGAACTCTAAAAGAAGTTTGTAGAGACAGTAGGACTGAACCTTTCCTGCCTGATTAAAAACAAGTGTTCATGTAAAATGTAAATCTCCAGTATATAGAAGCCATCAATATATGTGTACTGATCATGTAACAATGATAAATAAACAAGAAAGCAACAATAAAACGTCATGTTGTCCTGCTTCAGTGTGTGGTGTATCTGTTACAAATTGCTCCGATTCAGTAGTTGTTAGCAGTAGTTGTTGTTTGCACGACTTGTCACAAATCAGCAAAATCACACTTCCAAATCCCAGCAATCACCACGGCATAAAAACATTACAGACCTCACCTTCTGCAATGTCCAATTCCCACAGTCACCAATCAACTGATTCACACACACACACACACACACACACACACACACACACACACACACACACACACACACACACACACACACACTATAAATAGAAACTTTTTACACACTCATTACACAAACAATTGCTTAGTGTCAGCTCTATATGCATTCATTACCAAGCCTCTGATTGATGTAGTTTTTGTCCATCGGTTTCATGATTTGTGCCCAGCCATGTTTGCTCTGTTCGTTCATCACCCAACATATGTTTTACCCTGACTTCCATTCCGCCTGTTGTTTCTGCCTGTATATATATATATATATATATATATATATATATATATATATATATATATATATATATATATATATATATATATATAAGAGAGAGACCCAGAGAGACATAAACGTATACATTGAGATATTTATCTGGATTTGTCAGTTTGTTCAATGCTGCACTTTTGGTTTATTCTAAACTGCATTTCGCTCTTGTGTACTATGCAATGACAATAAGGATCTATCTATCTATCTATCTATCTATCTATCTATCTATCTATCTATCTATCTATCTATCTATCTATCTATCTATCTATCTATCTATTTAATAATAAAATGACAGTACTTGATTGATATGGTCTGATTGAATGATTTTCATACCCTATTAAATCTATAATAATTTGAAAATTACCCCCTTTGCCCACTACACGTGGACCTTACACCAGTCTTTAAGTATAGTGCAAATCCACAACTGTTTTAAATGACCATTTAGAGCAGGGGTCACCAACGTGGTGCCCGCAAGGACCACATGAGTAGCCCGCAGGCCTTTTCTAAAAATAGCTGGTTTCTACTTTGTTAAATCATTGTTGATAATTATTATGAGAAATCATTAACATGATCAGTGTCTTCACATAAATGAATATCATTAATTATTAATAATAACAAATAATAATAGGTAAATTGAGCAAATGTGTTATTTCAGATCAAACTGAAAACTGGGTGTATCAAACTGGTAGCCCTTAATCGGTACCCAAGAAGTAGCTCTCAGTTTCAAAAAGGTTGGTGACCCCTGATTTAGAAAATACTTCGGATCAACTTGTAACCCTACTACGCATGCGTGGTAAAGATCGCGTTGCATCGTGGCTACGTATCAGAGCGCATGCGCGTCGCGGGCCAGTAGAGCGAGTGGACATGCAGCGTGTTGAGGAGGGTTTTGATCCACACCATGGTGATGAGTGATATTTTAATTACAGTTTTATCATGAGGCCCAGTTTATTTTGCGGGATTATTCGTTTGAAATACCCGCACGAAGGTTTGAGACACTGTACTTCCCGGCTTTTTCGGGCTTTTCTTTCGGATGCCGCTAAGGAGCCTCCAAAACAGTGGAGTTTCACAGTCAGTCCTTTTACTAAAATTTATTGCCAGTTATCCTGTGGTGTGTCTGTAAAGCCCCTGGACAAACACTCACTTCCGGGAGCGGAACAGGTTTGTGTGACTCTCCTCGGGCGCAGCCGTGATGACGTCACTACCCAGGAAACGCTTCAGGTTCATTATGATGATCAGAGCAAGAAGTTAGAAGTTTCCAGCAACGAGACCATCAGCAATCTGTCTGTAGAGCTCACAGCTCCTATTAAAAGTGGTGTGTGTGTGTGTGTGCTCTTTATTTCTTCTTCTGTGTTGGAATGTGAATGTGGATTGCATGGAGTGCATGTACTGTAATGGGAACACTGGGTGTATTGAATCCTCCCTGAATTGATGAGACAATAGTTGTCCAATCACTGGTCACTAAACACACACACACACACACACACACACACACACATACTCATACTCATTTACACCTACAAAGGTACCACAAATGTATGGTTCATTGGTGTGTTCCTGTCATTGGGCATACTTTTCAGTCCTTTAATGTCTATATTTCACCTTGAACCCTTTAAAATATATATTAAAAGTAGTAAATTAGATTTTGTATCATTTTTCTAATAACCTTCTAATATATCATGTTAAAATTAGACCACATAATTCCATTTAAAATATATATGTACTATAAAGATAGTACTGATAGACTGCCTATGTTTATTTTTTTTCTAGAGGTAGGAGGAAACCAGAGGAAACCCTGTGCTGACTCTATGGCAATATCTGTGCATGTTTAACAGAATCAGCATCAAAATTGTTATTATGAATTATTACTTGATAGTTCTAGTCTGATCAGTGTCTGATCTGGATGGTCAATGACCATTAAGCCTTTGCACACTTGCACTAACTCCGGCTTTTGTTTGCAGATCTTCATATCGTTGGTCAAGGGAAAGGCAATGTGAAGATCCAGAACATGGAGAGTGATGTGTGCCAGGTACAGACAGAAAGAGGTCACTGCATCCTTCAGTCTGTCAAGGTAAAGCATCTGAAATCTGAAAACTATCTGCCAGTATACAAATTTTACATTTGATCAGGTGTTTTTTAACGTTGAGAAAAATGACCTGAATTGTTCCAATCATAAATATACACACATCTGTAGTGTTTCCAGGTCCAAATTTGTGATATGTTTTTTATTTGTTTATTTTTAGAGTCACAAAGTGCAGGTACGGTCTTGTGGAGGAAACATCACTGGTATGGGCACCATCAACGGCGATGTGGAGATGATCACTGCAGGACACAGTGTAAACAACATACTAAAGTCTTCAATACTGTTGTACAACAGTATTTTACCATTTCTTACCATTTCAAGATGACCTCAATTCATACATTTTTTTTTAGAGAGTTGATCTTAAGAAGATCCAGGGAACATCCATGAATATTTCCACTGAACATGGGCCACTAAATGTGAAAGCCATTTATGCTGAGAAGAGTGCTGTAGCATCCTCCTCGGGAAAAATCCATATTGGGCATATACATGGTAAGAAACGAGTGATCCTGAATATTTTAATGAAGGTATTTTCAAGAGGTTACTTCAGAAAAACGTTGGGTTACAACAGCACTGAAAAAAATCTTAGAACCGTTGATGAAGGAGTCTCCAGTGTCAGTGTTGAGATGTTTATGTATCTTTAATGGAAGGAGTCTCCAGTGTCAGTGTTTATACATTATGTAACATTTATTAGAGTAATCCTCAAGTTTCCGAACACCGGAGAGTCTTCAGGAGTTTTCAGAAGTAATTATTCTTCACTTAATGGATCGTCATGTGTTATTTCTTATAATCACACTGTCTAGAAATATACATCATCTAAAAATTATGCATTTCTGTTGCCTGTAATTCGTCATATCCGTTTTTCTTCCTTGCCTTTTGTGTACTTAAGCCATCATGCAATTTGCCCATTTAGTTGCATTTTACTATAAGTAAATGGTTATTAATTATACATTTTAAACATATCCTCTGATTTATTGAACAGGTGAAGCACTTGTGAACAGTGACACAGGAGATATCATCATCGGTACGCACGTTTTTTTATCCGAATTCGAATGTAGAAATGTTTAGTGTTCAACTCATAAAGGTTTACTCTGATCCTGCCAGACAGTTCTAGTGGTGTCCTAACAGCACACACTAACGCTGGGAACATCGATGCATATGTGAGCCAAACAGGAACAGCCGAGCTTCATACACAGCAAGGTATTTCAACAATATTTCTTGCTAGTTCTGGAATGTTGGATACATTTGTACAGTAGATCGAACGCTTAAGCTGGTTTTTGATATCACACCGGTCTTGAGTTGATCCTGGAGGTCTAAGAATTATTTTCATAAGACTATTAATAATATTATATATAATATATAATATTCCTGTGTTGATTGTTTATTTATGTTGCCCCGTGCGTAACAATGGTCTTATTCCATTCTAAAATGACGTCATGCTCTATGTTTCGCTGAATGTTAGGATTGTAATATCTCTCAGATAGCTGCAACTCCGAGAGTCTCATCCCCCTTCAGTTCTTTTTCAGTTTCTCCAATATGAAACCGGAAATATCAGTCACACAGACACCAGGACGTATATAAAAGATATACAAAGTTGAGTAATAGAGAGAATGTACTTATAGACCTCTGTGACGATTATGAGACCATCGCGTTACATATCGGTGCATGAGGAACAAAAACGTTGTAGAAGGTCATACTGTTCTCGGGACAAACGTAAACATCTATCACAAAGATATGACAGTCGCAGCTTGACAATATGTAAAGAAATATAATAGAAAGAAGTCACACATAAAAATCATAAAAAATCTATAAAGCTTTCAACTCCCTTGTGAAGGTGCTGTGAGTGTCCGTGTGCCGTCCACTTTAAAGGCCTGGGTGCATCTCTGTGGGACGTCTGTGGAAGGCAATTCAGAGATTCTTCAGGAGACACAAATCCAATCATCTGAAGGAAAAACGGTGCTCACTGGTGAGTAGCGTCATAATAGTGTAACCCAAGATTCCATTGCTTCAAGAAGCATCATGAAGAAATTCAAGAAACTTTTCATTTCCACTAAACAGAAAGAAGTGAAACAAAAGCGTTAAAAATCTCCTCCTATTGACTAAAACCTCACCCAGTGAAATGTGTGCTCCTGTATGTGCAATCATGAGTGCTCATGGCATTGAAGTTGAGGAGAATACAATGGTGATAATGGCACTTCAGCGTAACTATGCGTCTGACAATAGGAAAAGTTTCCTTGTTTACATTTTACATAAAAACAGATGCCACCATACTCCTGTGCCTTATGATCGCTTGTGTTTTAACAATTAAAACACACTCTTATAGCCTTATAGAGGTGAAGAATCATTTCCAAAAAGGGTTTTTTGTAGTGGTGTCATGTTGGTGGTGGATGAAATGATAGTTCACAGTACTTCTCTTCACAGCCAGTCATGTTTTTTGGGTTGTCAAATTTTTTACCACATTTTACCAAAAAATAAGAAAACTGGGTTTTTAAAGGCAAATAAATGCAGTGAATCCGTTAGATACGTGTCAGTCTTTGTGCTCATTGTTCCCTACTACAGTTACCGCATTGATTTGGTGTGTGTACAGGGCCGCTGAATGGTGGCACTCGAGAGGACTGCTGGATCAGTGCCATTGCTGACAGAGGCACAGTGAGCATCAAGACCCAGAGCTGGTTTGAGACGCTCAAACTGGGGAGCTGAATGCATATTTGCCTTTAAATTTGAAGATGAATATTAGTTAGTAGGTACGACTTTGGTTTTATGTTTACAGTGTATCTTTATTGTTTATAAGATAAATAAACAAAGAATATATTCCACTCAATGGTGTGAACTTGATTAAGAAATTGGTACATTTACAGGATGTTCATAAATAAATGTAATACACACACAATTATGGATCTCGGGTCTCTTGAATATGTAGGATTTTGCAGGCTATGCCCTACAGGTTTCTTCTGGGATTTCTTCTCTATTTTTGGGGTAGTCTAATTTGGCCCTCGGGTGTGAGGGTGGATTTGTATGGTAGCCTGTGATGGACTGGCACCACAATCATGGTTTACACTATTCCTAATTCAAACCAAGTGATCCTGGAAAAGGCTCCTGAACCACTGTATAGTTATTTGAAAATGGCAATGTAACATAAATCAAGTTATGTAGCTTAAAAACTATTGTAGAGTGTAAAGATGGCAGTAGGAGTCTGCTGATGTTTGTGAATGTGAATCAGTTTTGCTCAGGTTTCATGATCAGTCTATAATGTGCACAGCTTTACTTTTCAGAATGTAAAACAGCGACACGCTGTGGACAAAGGGGAGATTGGAGATTATTTTTTCTTTTTCTCTATATCATTGTAGAAATAATTAAATAGATAGTATATTTGTGTACAAATTGTACAATGTCAAGATGGCAGTAGGAGTCTGCCGAATCTGGTGAATATGAATATGAATTTAACTGTTCTGCTCAGGTTTCATAGTCCAGAGTCTGTAATGTACTCAGCTTTTTAGAATGTGATTTACATACTGTGGACAAATAAAAGATTGCAAATTGGAGATGAGTTTCTTTTTCTCCTTCCTCTTTCTTGTCTTCTTTTTATAGATTTATTTTCCATGTTTTAGAATTGTAGGAATAATTACATGGGGTGTATTTGTGTACAGATTCTGCAATGTAAAGAGCTGTAAAAGCCTGCTGAATCTTGTGAATTTATATGTGAATCTGTAGGTCTCCTGGACCTCAGTCTGTAATGTACTCAGCTTAACTTTTCAGAATGGAGTGTTTCGATCCTTTTTATAGAAAGAGGATGCCGTGCTTACAGCGACACACTGTGGGAAAACGGGAGATTGCAAATTAGAAATGAATTTTTTTTTTCATTATTTATTTATGTATTTATTTATTACCATTATTATCAATGTCAAAGAATTGTAAAAATAATAATAATTGTAAGAATAATTGCATAGAGTATATTTGTGTACACGTACTGCCTAAAACCTGACTAAACCAAAATGTAAAACAAATTCTCAAAAGCAAATGCAAATAAAAGTAAAAAAAATAATTGAATAAACATTATATATATATATATATATATATATATATATATATATATATATAAAGAAAATATATTTAAAAAAAGGAATATATATATATATATATATATATATATATTTTTTTTTTTTTTTATTATTTATTTATTTTTACTTTTAATTGCTTTTGAGAATTTGTTTTTACATTTTTTAGGCAGTACATGTACACAAATGTACTCTGCAATTAATCTTACAATGTAAATAATTAAACATAATATGTATAAAAAATATATATAAAAATAATATAAATGTATAATATAAAAATACTCCTATTATATAATAATTTATTATAAAATATAAAAATATAATAATAATTATATATATTTATATATATATATATATATATATATATATATATATATATATATATATATTATTATAAATAATATAATAGGAATATCTTTCGCCTTTAGTTTTATTTATACTCTATCGCGCGGCATCCAAGAAACTCCGTGAAACCTTTTGATGGGCCACTGATGCAAGACCCTGGAAACCTGGCCGAGTTTCACTGCGAACTACATTCCCTCTATTAGCGCACTACAAAGGGGTTGGGAGTAAAGGCTTCTGCGCCCTATGTAGTGCACTACGTCATCGCTGACAGCCGTTTAACATTGAACCCACGGAGTTTCACGGGAGCGAGAAACAAGTGCTATGGGTCGACTGGAAGAAGGTGTCTTTTTGCAGGAAGTGTGTTTTAAACAGTCGTGATTTAATGATGGGAGAGGACGGGGTGATACACAAACTGGGTAATATGAAGGCCTTGCTGGGCATCATAGCAGGAGCTGGAGCTTCGTATGGACTTTACAAAATGGTGCTGCGCGCCAGCAGAGACGATCCCGAGAGAAAGAAAGTAAAGACGAGAGACGGTGGAGGAATCCAGCCAGGAAGTCTGATGGCCAAAGTGTCTGGATTTCATGTGGTTAGTGCGAACCTGAGCAAAGAAGCTGCATCAGGTAGGCCCAAGTGCATGACATGATATATGATCTGAGATCCTCCAGAGCCTCAGGAGCAGGGCTGAGAACCTGGCATCTACAGCATCCCTGCTCTCTGAATGATTACTGCTTTAAGGGGAAAGTCCATCCTGACACTCATCACATGTTTTATATAGAAATATTAATGACGTGTTTAGGGATCCTGCTGCTAATTTCGTAGATGGTGTTGAAATCTCAATATTCCCATCAGAAGTTGTGTTTATCTGCCCCACTGACGTCATGGGGTATTTTTGGGGGCGGGGTTTGATTAATATTGCTAGCATAGTTATTCTGCTTTCCTTGCTGAGTTTTCCATATTGCTAACCATTGATTGAACCATTGCTTTTCTCCATCCTGCTCCTCCAGGTGAAATTCTTTCCAAGTCCCCCAGCAATCTGGAGCCTAAACATCTCAGCATGCTTCTCTCTCTTCTACAGAGAAGCCCGAACCCAACCGAAAGAAAACAGGTCCTTATAACTTTAGGAAATGCTGCAGCGTTTACAGTGAACCAGGTATTACATGTGAAACTTACATTTACTTTTACATTTACAGCATTTGCCAGATGTTACAAGTTACACAGCAACTTTCAATTTTCTCACGTATACAACTGAGCAGTTGAGGGTTACTCAATGGCTCAGCAGTGAGAACTTGATGGTGTGGGGACTTGAACTCATGACCTTTTGATAAGAAGTCTAATTTTAATGTCATAAATGATTTATAAAAGTTTAATTGGCGTTAATTTCCTCGCTGGCACATCAAATTCATACTTGTTACATGCATCACAACTCTGAACCATATGACTTTGCTATAGTAGATTATAACTTCTAGTTCTTCACAATTAAGGTTTTGTCTGTTGAAACTCTTCACTTGCATTAAGTGCACCAGTTGAAGTCCCCTGACTTGATACTGTACATTAATAATCACTGCTGCACTAGTGCTTTTATGGTGGTCCATTTTCCCTTGTTTCATTAACCAAAACACTTTTTATATTAATTAATATCAATGTTAATAGCCAAATAGTTCTCCTTCCATTTTTTTCCTCCTCCCAGGATCTCCTTCGTGAATTCGGAGGTCTTCACGTCATCGCCAGCTTCCTTTCTGACCCTGAACCCGACGTCCGAGTGCAAACCCTGAACGCCTTGAATAACCTGAGCATGAACATCCGCAATCAAGAACAGCTGAAGGTTTGCTTTACTTTTTTTGACACAACCCTCATTACAAAGACTCTTGTCCAGCACTGCAATAATCTCCAATCTCCTCCTGTTCAGATCTATGCTCCAGCAGTGTTGGAGTTGATCGAGATGTCCCCGGTGAACTCGGACCTTCAGTTGGCCGGACTGAGGTTACTGACAAATTTGACAGTCACGGATAACCATCAACATTTACTGAAGAGCTCCATCACACTCTTCTTGTCTCTACTTGTAGTGAGCAACGATGTTCTTCAGGTGCTTTAATCAGTATGGTTTTTGTTTTGTATACTTTTAATCTCATTGAGTATATTTGTTAACATTTTGCTCTTTGCTTGCAGATCCAGGTTTTGAAGGTTTTAGTCAATTTATCATCCAATCCAGACATAATGGATGAGCTAGTACAAGCACAGGTAAAGTATGGCTAATTTTGACTTTACTACTAAATCTGCCTAACTTTAACTACTAAACTCTTATTGTATGGGTTATTGTGAGAATTTTGTAAAGTTTTAGGGATAAAATATTAATGAACAGCACATGCACTCTCACTAGTGTCAGTATATCAGTTTTGAGCGATAGATGTTATTGTTAATGTTACTATTAGTATATGGTATCATTATAAGATAAGAGATAAGATATACCTTTATTCGTCCCACAGTGGGGAAATTTCCCTGTCACAGTAGCAAAGAAAAATAAATGCAAATATATAAAAGATTAGACTCATACTATAGTACACACTTTATACACAACACAATGTATAAATATAAATAAGGGAAAAAAAGTATAATGCTATATACAGTGCATTTGGACCATCTGGTTCTTAGTCACCTCTCTTGCAAAGGCCCTTTCCCCCGATTGCTCAGTTTGTCTTAAAAGAGACCAGTCTGTACCACACTTTTTCCATTTGAGATTTATCAAGGCCACTGTACTTGGGAATTTTCAGTGCAGCAGCAATCTTTGGAGCCTGTCTCCACATTCTGCAGGTGATTCCTTCGACCTCATGGCTTGGTTTTTGCTCAGATATGCATTCTCAGCTGTGAGGCCTTCTATAGAGAGGTGTGCCTTTCCAAATCATGTCCAATCAATATACTTTTCAACAGGTAGGCTCCAGTTAAGGTGTAGAAACATCAGCAATCGAGAGAAATCTGAGGCAACTGAGGACATTTTTAATTTATAATAATTTACAGACATTTCTAGAATTCTGTTTTCACTTTCTCATTATGGGGTACAGAGTGTAAATTATTATGATTAAAAAAAAACCCAATCTGAACAACTTTAGTATCAGGCTGAAACATAAAATTGAAAACAGTGATGGGGGTTGAAATCATTTCTATATAATGTACTGTATAAACATATATATAAACAAAAAAAAATAATAAAATGCAACATATCAAGTTGATGAACTGAATTTGATTGTACAGGCTCCGGCCTCGCTGGTGCTGCTCTTCGATTGCTGCACGAGCACAGAAGTGCTTCTTCGCCTTCTGGTCTTCATAGGAAACCTGCGGGCATGGAGACCATCTGCACAGGTGGCTGAAGCTCTGAGGAGGCAACAGGACTCCCTCTACTGTGTGCTACTAGACAGTTGCTCTCAGATACACCACAGACTCCCTCTACTCCTTTCCCACCCTGACGCAGAGGTCAGAGCTCAGGTGGTGCGACTTCTCGCTTAAACCCTCCTCTGGACTCCATCTTGAACTCCTTTAGACCTGCTGTGTTTAAGGTCCGAACTCACCTGACCAGTGCACTTAGAACTACAGTTATGTGTGTCATATTGGGTCTATATAGAAAAACAGACTTTTTAACTCAGTTTCTTTCTAAAAATGAAAAGAATTCTGGAGCGTTTTCAACCTAAACTATCGAATGGTTTCTTAAGGTTTACTTGGATTGTTAACAGTTCTAGCTTGTTTTTTTTTTTTTGTGAACCCTTCTGCTGTAGAGTTGTTACAAACCAAAGAACCACTGGAACCTTTTTCTGTGATTACCACATAAGAGTTTAGACACATTTCCTTACAGAGAAGAAAAAAAAACAAGGCCAGTTTTAAATATATAATGCAGAAATATTGATGAGACTAGGTTCTTAGGATGAAGTAAGAGATGTAAAAGAAAGCTGTTATGAAGTTTTGTGTAACCACAAATTCTTTAATTTGTTTCACAAAAATACATACTCAGCATAAATATTTATCTACTACCCAATATCCTGATTATATTGGAATTACTGTGTAGTATTACTTTAAATACACATTGTTGGTTAGCAGAAAATTGGATGTCTTTCTTTTTTTTTCTTCCCAATTCTTCACTCATTCGTGCCTACGTCCCTCCTGAATGATGGCAAAGGAAATGGGACGAGTTTAAAGACAAGAAATGGAAGTAAAATATATATGCATACAGGTGATATATTAGTGTCCACTCACGAGGTGTGGAAGTGTTTGGACCAATGAACACTAATTGTGTGATTCTATTTTGGAAGAATGGTGTTCATTCATTCTTAGTCGTAGAGACTTGGAGTTTGCCAAGGGGCATTAAAGCAGTTCTGATGACTCATTTGTTTTTCCCATAAATTTGTCACCTGTCTGATAATAGAATGTTACTTCCTCAGAGAAGTTTCATCGTATAGTGTGTGCTCAGTGAATGCCTCCTGAGAGGTGCCACTCCTTTGCCACATATCAAGTTGCTAGTGCCAAAAACCTTTTCTAACCAATGAATGACTCTAGCTGGTCTCCTTCACACAAAGTGCTTCCTGTACCTTTTCTTTTCTTAGCTAATCTTTTATTGCAAAAGTGAAATATGCCTGAAATGAAGGATAATCGATTTCCAGCTTGATCTCTCCAGCTCTGTGTATTTTTCTGCATGCATTTTCAGCGCAAATGTTTGCCTGCCTATGCATTGTTTAACTCTGCATTATGTCAGAAGTGGAATTAAAGGGCTTGTTTGGGTCATTAATATTATTATAAATGGAAAAGCCAGTAATGTGAATTTGTCCATGAATTGGACTGTAGTTGTGTAAGGTTTACTTGGATTGTTAACAGTTCTAGCTTGTTTTTTTTTGTGAACCCTTCTGCTGTAGAGTTGTTACAAACCAAAGAACCACTGGAACCTTTTTCTGTGATTACCACATAAGAGTTTAGACACATTTCCTTACAGAGAAGAAAAAACAAGGCCAGTTTTAAATATATAATGCAGAAATATTGATGAGACTAGGTTCTTAGGATGAAGTAAGAGATGTAAAAGAAAGCTGTTATGAAGTTTTGTGTAACCACAAATTCTTTAATTTGTTTCACAAAAATACATACTCAGCATAAATATTTATCTACTACCCAATATCCTGATTATATTGGAATTACTGTGTAGTATTACTTTAAATACACATTGTTGGTTAGCAGAAAATTGGATGTCTTTCTTTTTTCTTCCCAATTCTTCACTCATTCGTGCCTACGTCCCTCCTGAATGATGGCAAAGGAAATGGGACGAGTTTAAAGACAAGAAATGGAAGTAAAATATATATGCATACAGGTGATACATTAGTGTCCACTCATGAGGTGTGGAAGTGTTTGGACCAATGAACACTAATTGTGTGATTCTATTTTGGAAGAATGGTGTTCATTCATTCTTAGTCGTAGAGACTTGGAGTTTGCCAAGGGGCATTAAAGCAGTTCTGATGACTCATTTGTTTTTCCCATAAATTTGTCACCTGTCTGATAATAGAATGTTACTTCCTCAGAGAAGTTTCATCGTATAGTGTGTGCTCAGTGAATGCCTCCTGAGAGGTGCCACTCCTTTGCCACATATCAAGTTGCTAGTGCCAAAAACCTTTTCTAACCAATGAATGACTCTAGCTGGTCTCCTTCACACAAAGTGCTTCCTGTACCTTTTCTTTTCTTAGCTAATCTTTTATTGCAAAAGTGAAATATGCCTGAAATGAAGGATAATCGATTTCCAGCTTGATCTCTCCAGCTCTGTGTATTTTTCTGCATGCATTTTCAGCGCAAATGTTTGCCTGCCTATGCATTGTTTAACTCTGCATTATGTCAGAAGTGGAATTAAAGGGCTTGTTTGAGTCATTAATATTATTATAAATGGAAAAGCCAGTAATGTGAATTTGTCCATGAATTGGACTGTAGTTGTGTAAATTTTAGTCGACTTGTCATGTTTTTTTTTTTTATTATTCTTTCTTCTCACAGTTGTGTAACTTGCCTGCCTTTGCTGTTAATGATTGCTAAATTCAGGCTTATTTTATTGTTTGTATTAAAATCTTTGAAATAAAGTATTTTATTTTGGATAAGTATTATTTACGAATGTTTGTTTTTTACACTATTTATGCAGGTAATAAAATATAAAGTGTATGCACATGTGTCTGTAATCTTAGTGACTTTGAATAATATCTACTACATCTAGCTTTTGTCTTTTATTCCTTTTTCCAGCTACATTAGTCACAGTTTTACTATTCTCATGTGCAAGGTTTCAGATCTACTGTGACTTTGACCAGGATTGAGGTTACAGAAGATTAATAAATGGGGAACTGTAAGTGAACAATTACTTAATGTACCCCACTGGTAGAAGTTCGGTTCAGACCAAGGATTATGCAAGACCCCCAATGAGACCACTGGTTACTAGATATTGTTAGGGAAGTGGACCATTCCCAGAGCAGTTGTTTTCATTGCAATGGTTACATGCATGTGTAATACTATAGACTGTTTTACAATCCTATTTTATATGATATACAGAAATTGTAGTTCATATTTTGAATGCATTTTGTGTTCACTGCAACAGTCTTACCATCAGTCTCAGGTTCTGATCTCACCACCACTTTTAGACGGTAGAAACTTGAGTGCTTTACTCAGTGATGGTTCATTGGTGAATTTGTGATTGTGGATCTGGAGTGAGCTGCAGTAGTACCATGGTGTCTGTAATTGATCTGTAGGGGTCTTGTGACTGGCCTGTGGTGTGTTAGTGATCTGTACTGGTATAAGGTGACCCTATGGTGATATGTAGTGGTGTGTGGATGTTCTAGAGTGGGCTGTGGTGGTACCATAGTTACTGTGATTTATTTGTAGGGTCTTGTGGGCTGGGATGTAGTTTTGTTGTGATACATGGAGGTTCTGTAGAGGTCTAAGATAAGATAAGATTAGATATACTTTTATTCGTCGCACAATGGGGAGACTTCTCTGAATTTTTTTTTTACAGCAGCAAAGAAAAAGAAATGTGCAAATATGTAAAAAAAAAAAAACAACAACAACAAAGATGAAAAAAGAGACCACGAGTAAGTAGTTACGCTATCAAACGTATTGCACACAGGTACTATTGCACGGTTTTAAATAATTGTTATTGCACATGTGTTGCTTATAAAACTTTGTTATTGTTATGATTGCACAATTGAACAGTAATAACAGTGCATATTTTAAGTGACTGGTTCACTGGGAGCAGCTCTGATTGTAAAGTCTAATAGCAGCAGGAGGAAAAGACCGTCTTTATCGCTCCTTCAGACACAGTCTGTTACTGAAGGAGCTGGAACAGGGGTTGAGAGTCGTTCTGCAGTTATGATGACAGTTTAGTTAACGTCCTCCTTTCTCCCACCTCCTGTACAGTGTCCAGGGGAATCCTCAGGACTGAGCTGGCCTTCCTGATCTGCTTGTCCAGTCTTTTCCTGTCTGCAGTAGAGATGCTGCTGCACCAGCAGACCACACCATAGAAGATGGTCTGTGATGTGAACTATGATCGGTGGTTCTAAAGTGATCTTGTGTTGATCTGTGGTGGATCTTTAGTGATCTTGTGTTGATTTGTGATAGGTCTATATTGATCTGGTGTTGATCTGTGGTGGATCTTTAGTGATCTTGTGTTGATTTGTGATAGGTCTATATTGATCTGGTGTTGATCTGTGGTGGATCTTTAGTGATCTTGTGTTGATTTGTGATAGGTCTATATTGATCTGGTGTTGATCTTTGGTGGTTTTGTAATGGGCCATTTTTGTTATAGACAGTATAAGGTATTGCTCATTACTGTGAACAATCCACATGCCAGTGTGATACCATTTATTCAGAAATACATTTCCCACAAGCCCTAGTGTGACGCTGCTAGCCGGTAGGCAGCTTAGCGCTGCTGCAATCACATGAGCTTTGTTATTGTAGCCCAGGAGCTGTAATGTCTACTCGTACAGAAACTCGGAGAAGACCAACTACCACCGACCACGAGAATGAAGGTATGATTTTTCTTTTTTTGTTCGTTGTTTTAAATAACTGCTGTCACATTTTCTACTTAAATTATCATAAAGAAACGTGAACACTGCACGCATTAACTGCGGCCGCGTCCCAAACCACAAACTCCTGCACTCCCCTGTAGTGCGCACCTCGCACCTGTTACCGGTATAAACCGGTATATTATTCATACATGCTCTCTCACATGCATATTAAGCTCTGTGGCTATGTTTGTCCTTTGTGCATTTTTTCATACCATATCATACAAATATACTTATATATAAAACCATACTATATCATGCAAATATATATAAAATCATACCATATTATGCAAATATATATAATGCTGTAATTACTGTAAGTTATAATGTCTGATTGCACACTTTTCTCTCTCAGTCTTTTTTAAGACCTTTAAGCCCACAAGTCTATTCACATTTCCTCTAACCATTTCCTTGCTTTGCACCTTTATACATGAACCACCCCCCAAAAAAGAGAAGTGATTTGATGGTGATGCTACATTAACAACCTACAGTATCATAGGCATCATTTTGGCTCATTGTTTTGGTCTGGTTTGTGGTGTGTCAAGAGCATCAGAAAAATACACCCTGTACAGGACACATGGTTTTCTAGATTTATAATCTGAACTTAAAAGGTGAAAACATTTTTTTTTTTTTTTTTTAAGATTTTCTGGGTATTTTAGGTTTAGACAACTCTAAAAATGGCTGTCAATGTCCTTATGTAAATAGCCTGCAATAAAAAATGTTTTAATCATTCAAAACTAAAAAAAAAAAAGACTGAAAAAGACTCAATAACACTTTTAATCTATAGACCAGAGGAGTCAAATCCTATCTCAGAAAGTGCCAGTGTGGGTGCAGGTTTTCATTCTGACCAAGCAGAAGCTGCACCTGAGCCATTTGCCATGGTTGCCATGGTTTCTCTTATTTATGATTTCATAATATTTTATAATAAATAAATAAAAAGGAAATATTGCTCTGTCATCTAATAAACTAATGTAGATTTATTTCCAAAGCTCGGTCCCCAATGTAAAAGTTCTTCTTGCATCCCGTCTTTGCATTTATTTTATAAGGTTCTGTAATTCTTTGCGTGATTTTGTCATGAGTCATAAAGACTTTCAGCCCACATCTAAAAATAGTTACAATAGGCTGTGTTATTTAAGTAGATTGCATTAGGCTGTTATTTAAGTAGATTGCATTTGTCCATTTTTAGAGCATATTTGGGGACTACAAGAGTTCTATTGTTGACCTGATTACAGAAATATCCCCACTAGTATTGGTTGTTTAGGTCTGTGTGTGTGTGTGTGTGTGTGTGTTTTCTTATTTTTCTTTAACTGATTTCAGAGCTTTCATGGGACCACGGTAGTGTCAGAGCTTATGCCGGCATTAGTAGTTATCCATTTGGCTCCTTTGATGACCAGCAAGTCAGGTCCTCTGACTGTCCCGTGCATTGCTGCAATTGCATACACAGACACCCAAACAAAGGTGGGCACAGTCTATTTTTGTCATTTTATTTTGCTTTAGTATTCAGTATATTGCTATATTTGCTCACACTCATTTTCCACTTTTACTCTCTGTGTGTAGCACCCAGCTCACACGTTGCTAATGAAACGTGGGATGAAGTAACATGTAGTAAGACCACTTTAAGTGCTGAAAATGAGGTGGAGGCACAAAAACTTGCCAATAATTACAAGGTAAGTGGTTTTATTCATAGCCAATGAGTGTTGTTTTTTTTTTTGTATGCACCCATTTATTTAGTTTACTTTTATTTATGCGTTTTTGTGATCATGTGTTTCCTCCATGTAAAGTTTGGATTCAGAAAGTGGAAAAGCCATGTGACTGAGCGGCCCTTTGAGGAGAGATCAGATATTGTGAAGGAGCTTTATTCAGAGCTCATCATCATTAAAACAAACACAGGTCAGGCTCACTCAGTTACATTAAACCAAACACAGGTCAGACCAGACTGAGTTTAGACTCACTCAATATGACTATACCAAACTACGGCTGAAACGATTCCTCTAGTAGCACTAAAAAACAGGCTTTTTTTGTATTTAAATTCACTTTTTTGTATTCAATTTTCATGCAAAGGTTATGCACGCTGTGTTGCCACTTCCTTTTCTCACCTTCTGTGTTTCAACTTTGCGCGTATGCAGGGCTTAGACTCTACTTACAAGTGTGCACTTTCTCCCATTTAATTTTTTATTTTATAAATTACAACCTTTGCATGGAAAGTGGTGTTTATAAATGAGACCCCTGGACAGAGAACCACAGAAGAGGGTGCATAATAAAAAATGGAGGAACGGAGAGAGATAATTTCAAACGAAAGCACAAAGATAACACCATACATTACATTCACCTTTTTTTTAACATTTATTTTTATATTTTATTTATGCTTTTTTATTTACATATTTGTATTTGCATTTTAATGTAATATAGCAATTAAATGCACGAAAAGGGTTTATGGATAGTAAGTATTGCTCTTTAATAAACACAAAGTACTTCTTATCTGATTATTCTTTTAATCGCCTTATCGGAAAAATACTCGATTACTAAAATAATCGCTGCAGCCCTAAACCAAACACACATCAGACTCTGTAAATTATAATTAACCAAACACAATTTAGACTTACTCGAAATTATTAAACTGAACATATGCGCTCATAATTATTAAACAAAACACAGGTCATACTCTCTAAATGGCTTTAAAGCCAAACACAGTTTAGATTTATTCAAAATTACTAAACCAAACATAAGTAAGCTTGTTATGTGAAACCAGGCAGACTCACACAGTTTAGAGACACTTATTAGACCCCCTGTCCTCTACATCTGCCTCTTTCACCCCAACCACCTGCATGTCTTCCTTCACCACATCTATAAACCTCCTCTTTGTCCTTCCTCTTTTCCTCCTTCCTGATGGCTCCATCCTCAGCATTCTCCTACTGATATACCCCATGTCCCTCCTCCGCACATGTCCAAACCATCTCAATCTCACCTCCCTCACCTTGTCTCCAAAACATCCTACATGTGCTGTCCCTCTAATAAACTAATTTCTAATCCTGTCCATCGCCGTCACTCCCAACGAAAACCTCAACATCTTCAGCTCTGCTACCTCCAGCTCCACCTCCTGTCTTTTACTCAATACCACTGTCTCTAAATCATACAACATCGCAGGTCTCAACACAGTCCTATAAACTCTCCCTTTCACTTCTGCAGATACCCTTCTATCACAAATCACTCCTCTTATCACTCTTCTCCACCCACTCCATCCTGCCTGCACTCTTTTTCTTCAGTTCTTTAACACACTCTCCATTACTTTGCATTGTTGACCTCAGGTACCTGAACTCCTTTACCTTCTTCACCTCTTCTCCCTGCAACCGCACCCCTCCACTGCCCTTTCTCTCATTTACACACATGTACTCTGTCTTACTCCTACTGACTTTCATTCCCCTTCTCTCCAGCGTGTGCCTCCACCTCTCCAGGCTCTGCTCAACCTGCTCCCTACTCTCACCACAAATCACAATATCCTCCTCAAACATTATTAGGTAATAAACAGGCTCAATTAACGCAATTAAACAAAACAAAATTTAGACTCAGATATAATCATTAGCTCAGACTTGATTAAACTAAATTAAGCCAAACGGAATACAGGACAGATTCAATAATACATATTAAGTCAAACAATGTTTAAATATACTGAAAAAAATGATTAGATTCAATGCTGTATTAGACTGTATAAGACTGCAGAAAGAACATCACTTATAATCTTATACTCCAGTAATCATGTTAGTTCTCACTGTCCAGTGTTCTGTATTGTTGAAAGATTTATGATCAAACTCTTGATGTCACCCAGATGAGGATGGGTTCCCTTTTTGAGTCTGGTTCCTCTCAAGGTTTCTTCCTCATTACATCTAAGGGAGTTTTTCCTTGCCACAGTCATAGGCTGCTCATCAGGGACAAATTCACACCATTCACCTTCACTGTTGATTTGTGTAAAGCTGCTTTGAGACAATGTCTGTTGTGAAAAGCGCTATAGAAATAAACTTGACTTGACTTGACTTGAATGCTTAATGTCACTTAACCAAACAGAACAGGCTGAAATGAATCAAAACCATTTGCATTCACTCACTATTAATACATACAAAACAAGGGTGAAGTATTAAATACATATAAATAAGACTGAAACATCACATCAACTTATTTATTTGAATAAATAAATACATAAATAAATGTAACAAGAAAAGTAAATGTTAGGTTTATTATTATTATTATAACATTTTGTGTGTAATTATCTTAATTATTACCACATATTAATTGTAATGATATTTTTAAATGATACATTTTGATAAAAGAATATTGATAATTTTAATAATCTCACAGTTTTCTCCTGTTCCCTCCCTCTGTTTTGTCAGGCTCCTTAATTACATGTGGCAATGTTGTGTATATATTTTTATTCGGTTGGTGGATCTCTCTTGTGTACCTTCTCGTCAGTATCATGATGTACATCACCGTTATTGGAGCGCCTCATGGTAATCTGCGTTTACAACAAAGTCTTTACAACATCTAAACTGTGTACTTTTTTTCACTACCTTTTTTTAAACTAGCTTTTGCTTCTTTTTAGGTAAATTGTGTTTCAGATTGTCCCGTTACGTTCTTTGGCCATTTGGAAAAGCAGTACATAAGGTTGACCTTTTACTATCATATCATTATTCTGCATGCATTGTTGTCATAGTATCTTTTTTAGATAAAGTGGCAATAGCCATAGATAGGTGTGAGAATATTTCATTTAAAGCATTTAATAGTCTTAAATCAAATGCCTTGAATAGTGTAGTATAAAGATGTCGAACAGTGGTCCCCAACCTTTTTTGCACCCCAGTTTAATGTCAGACAATATTTTCACGGAAGGTGTGACGGATAAATACAACAAAATAAAATGATACGATCGGCATAAAACGGGTATTTTCTTATATATAATAATAAACGTGAATCCACTGTGTTGTTTTTTGCTCATTTTGCTAGCTTGGGGGATTCAATTTGGTGGTAATGTATATGTGTTAGTGGCCGGGGCAGCCCTTGTAAGAAGGTAGTGTATGTAGGTAAGACATGTGACTGAGGCATCATGACATGCATCAAGAGTGAGTCAAAGACAGATGTGACGGAGAGAATTCGTTAATTTTTCAAAATGAAATATCGTTCAGAATCAGATAATAAATCAAATGAAAATAATGTAATTTTTAACAATTGACCCACTGACTGGCGCTGGTCCGCGGTCTGGGGGTTGGGGACCACTGTCATAGAGTACCTCAGTACAGAACAAACCACCTGTCAGAATGTCAAAAATGAGCTTCTTTGTCTGTTCTTTCAGGCGAGTGGTTCAGTGTCAAATGTCAGTGCTAAACAACGCACTGATTTGCTAGGTGAAGGGGATGAAGCGAATCCAGCCTCGCCCCTACTAAGAGCCACTCCAGTGGTAGAGGATGTGGTGGAATCATGCAGGCCTCCAGAGCAGTCGTACTGGGTAGAGTACCAGTTAAAATATCAAAACAAAAAAATAAAAAGAGTGCATTATTATTTTTGCAAATAAACTTTTAAAGCTTTTAAGATTTGTCAAATGTTGCTAAATTCAATCAGACAACAAAACTGAAAACTCCAAACTGATTTTTAACAACAAAAAAGATTTCTGCATACAACATAACCCCTTTCTACTTTTGAAAAAACACCTCTCGTTTGTACTACTTTGCCATTCTTGACAAACGGACTTATAACAACTTCTATTAACTGTGTTTCTCTTTCCAGAGTCATCTAAGTGTGTATGTTTGGGTGCTGCTGGGGTACCCCCCTCTGGTTGTGGCCCATCTCATATTGTGTGTACTCTCCTGGCTTTTGGTTGTCACCATCCCTGTGTCCAAAATGAGTATCCGAACCATGAGCAATGTCTTACTAATGCCTCCTGAGCAAGTTCTCATAAATGACACCAATGGAGTGAGAATTTTTTTTTATAAAAATGTACATTTTGCAGTACTTTATGGTGTAATGTACTATAAAGATGGATATAGTTCTAGTTTTAAGGTCATACATGCTGTGAAACAATTAGCAGTTTTCCAATGAGCTTGATGCGAGATGTGAAGTTAACTATTTTTATGCTAAATCATGGACATATGCTACGTAGCTTGGCTAAACATACACTATGTGGACAAAAGTTTGTGGAAACCTGACCGTAAAATTGTTATGTGCTTTTTGAACATACAATATTTTTCCCCATTTGAGAAATAATAATTCATTTATTCTTCTGGGAAGATATTCTACTAAATTTTGTAGTGTGCTTGTTTAGATAGAAGTTAGTAACGTTAGTAAAGTCACCTCTAGAGACATCCTATTTAACTGTGTGCCTCCAACTTTGTTTGAACTGTTTGGCTGGAGAAGTCAGGGGTCCTAATAATTTTGTACATATAGTGTTGTTTATTGCATCTTTTATTTATTTGTCTGTTATTTTATTTTATTTTTATGTTAAAATTGCAGGAAAGCGAAGGTCAAGCCATCCTGTGCTGCTACCATGCAGTGAATCTTTACTACTACAAGTACACAGTTGATGGAATCAATGTTTTTGCCGTCAGTATCCTTCTAAATAAAGCAAGTAGAAGTGATGTAGATTGATAGATGAATGGAAGTTTCTAATATGTGACATTCAATGTGAATATTAATTTTAGTATTCTTGTCAAGTTTCCCCGTAGGTTTCCTTAGATAACTGTTTCTAGATCTCCTTCCTTTGGTCATCGTCTCTCTAGTGATTGGCTTTGTGGACCAGAGCAACCAGTTCGTCAATGCTGAGATTAAGTTCACCACTTCAATATGTTCACTCATCCCTTTGTCCTACTATATTGGAATGGGAATCGCCAGGTGAGCAAAAACATAAAAGTAAGGTTTTATATATATATATATATATATATATATATATATATATATATATATATATATATATATATATATATAAAAGTGTGTGTAATAAACTCAGTTTATTCATATATATATATATATATATATATATATATATATATATATATATATATATATATATATATATATATATGATATACACACACATATATACACACACACACACACACACACACACATTGTATAGTATAAAATATATGAATAAACTGAGTTTATTACACACTTTTATATATATATATATATATATATATATATATATATATATATATATATATATATATATATATATCTTTATTTATTTGTTATTTGATATTTTGTGCACATTTTTAGATTTTTTAAAAAGGAATGATACATCTATATCTGCATGACAGTGAATCTAATAGAATCAGTGGCATTTACTGGCCAATACTAAGTGATTTTAATATTTTGTATTCAGTTTGTATTCAGAGGATTCACACTGTTGTCTGTCTCTGCCTTTGTTTGTATATAGTATTTCAGCTCAGAGTAACTTTGCAGTCGGCGCAGTGGTTAATGCCACGTTTGGCTCGATCATCGAGCTGACCTTTTACATTACAGCCTTGCTTAGGGGCCGATACCAGGGCAACAAATGTTTACATGAGATTGTGAAAGCAGCATTGACTGGGACATTGCTTGGATGCATTCTATTCATCCCAGTAAGAGATCCAGTCCAGACACATCCCTATGTAGTTACACAGTCTGTAAGCTTTCTCTTACTCTCGTTCTTCCTTTCTCAAATAATGTTAAGGGGATCTGTATGATCATCGGAGGGCTGAAACACAGGGAGCAGAAGTTTAATAGCCGCTCAGCTGGAGTCAGTGCTTCTCTACTTTTTATATCTGTTGGGGGTGAGTAATCTTTCTGCCTCTCTTTCTCTCTCTCCATCTCTCTATTTTTCTTATCTCACTTACTGCACATTCCACAGTGATCCTGTGTGTTGAAAAACACCACTTCTAGTACTGATTACATTGCGTCCTTGAATTGTGTCATCCTCCTCAGATGGTTATATGTATTTCACACTAGATTCCCAGGTAGATGTGAATACAAAATGTATTAACCAAAAACTCATCATCGAAAACCGATGAGAGGAAATTTAGGAGCACATCAACACAGTGTCAGAACAAAAGTAGCTTAGGTTCTTATGGAACATCACATGCTTGTTGCTGATTGTTTACAGTACAAAATGGTGGAAAGTTGAAAGATGATACCTGTAAACATGACATAAATATATGACCAAAACTCATCTACTGATGCTTTTTTTTTACGGCACAGTTTGGAAATATGGGTTGTAAAATGGTTTCTTTAGCTTCCGTTTAGTTCAGGGACTTTTGGTTCTGATCGTTCCGACAGCAAACTAAAAAATGACGTCTTTCTGTGATAGGTGTGTTTGCCCCCACACTCTTCTCTAAGGCCTATGGGAATCTGGTGTGTGAAGACTGCACTAACTCCTCTGCGACCAATAGTAGCAATGGGTCTTTCACCTGCAGGAACTGCCACTATGACCTGGTAGGAAACTTTTACACTCAGATCTTAAATGCCCTTCTTATAAAGCTGTTATGTAAAATAATTAGCTTGAATAGCTTATTAATCCTCAATTATTTAAATTTCTTTCTTTGTTTCTTTAGAGTCAAAACAACTACAGCCTGTTTCATAGCCATATTGAGTAAGGAGCAATTGTTTATTTTTAGCTTCGTTCCCATGTTATTCCTAAAGCACCTCTGGGTTAAGCAGTAGATTTTTCATTGCTGTCTCACAGACCCCTGGTGTACACAGTGTCCGTTCTCCTACCAGTGTCCTACATCATCGGCCTTCTGTTCACTCTGAAGACTCATTCACACATTTATGACATTCATGTTGGTGATGCAAGCGGTGAGGTTTCAGCTACACCAAGAAATATTGAATGAAACACTGAATGAGCACATGGAAAAACATAAAACACTTCACATGTATTATTGAAAAAATTTGCTTGTGTGTGTGAGTGAGTAGCAGCAGGTCATCTCGATGCAGTGGTCCACTGGTCTCGCTGGAGAGCTCTGCTCATTTTGATTGTCGCCACAGTGCTCATGTCCGCCTGTGCTGACCTCGTCACTGAGCACATCCATTCCATATTGAGCCACCCGAACATCTCCCAGGCATGTCCTGCAAAAAACACATACACAATAGAAATCACGTTAACTCCACTCAGAACACTCAGAACTCTCACAGTACACTGAACATCACACATAAATAATTTTTTTTGCTTTTTATGTTCATCTTACTTTGATCCCTCTGCTGGCATCTTATCAGTACTTTATAGGTGTGACAGTTCTTGCCATGGTTCCTGAAATCCCAGAGATAATTACGGGTATACAGTTTGCACTTCAGAATAATATCAGCTTGAGGTGAGTTTCCTGCTTATACACAAGAACACATTTTTAATATTGTGCATCAGTGAGGTAGCAGATACTCAATCCTTTGTGAGATGTCTGTGTTCCACTGCTACACACTTCTACACACTTATTATTCTGTGTGCACAAGTGGTGCCATTTTATTTGTATCACTAATGTGCGCTTTTTTATTTCAACCCCAATTCCAGAAAAAGTTGGGACACTGTGTAAAATATATACAGAATGAAATGATATGCAAATCTTATAAACCCATATTTATTTTTCACAATAAAACATATAAAACAAATGTTTAAACTGAGGAAAATGTACCTTTTTAATTAAAAAAAGGTCATTTTAAATTTGATGGCTGCAACACGTCTCAAAAAAGTAAATATTTGGAGAATTATTTTGCATCTAAATAGGTTAATTGGCAACGGGTCAGTAAAAATGATTGTGTATACACAGTGTATCTTAAAGATAAAGAGTCTCTCAGAAGTAAAGATGGGCAGAGCTTCACTAATCTGTGAAAGACTGTGTCTACAAATTGTGGATAAATATAAGAATAAAGTTCCTCAACATGAAATTGCAAAACAGTTCAATATCTTATCATTTACAGTACATAATATCAACAAAAGTTTTAAAGAATCTGGAGAAATCTCAAGGCACAAGGTTGAAAATCCGCAGAAATCGCTGTCTATGAACGCAGATTGCTGTGCCATCCACAAATCCTGGTTAAATCGCTGTCATTTTATTTAATGACATTTGCGAGATTTATAAGATTTGAATTCATTGCATTCTGTTTTATTCACATTTTGCACAGTGTCCTAATTGTTTGGGAATTTTTGGGTACATTCGTTTATTTTACCTTTGTAGTCCATTTGTTGAATCTAGTCAGCCTCCAGGAATCAACCCAGGACTAAACAGTTGACTATGTTTAGACGAATGATTAATTCCAGGTCGTAATGTGACAAAACATGAAGTTAAGAGGGGGTGAATACTAATTCAAGGCACTGTCTGTGTCAAGTGATGCTTGTCTGCTCTGTATAATTATATCGCTGCTGTGATGATGTGTTTTTCAGTTTAGAGGTCGGACGCTGCATTGCGGTTCAGGTGTGCATGATTCAGATCCCTATACTCATCCTGTTCAATGCCTTTTACGTAAGTCGCTGTGGAAAACACTCTAATGCAAATGACTCAGGCATTTAATATCATTTAATATAATGAACTGGTTATGCATAATTTGTTTTTGTTTTGTTTTTTGAAGAAAATGCTTTTTTTGGGTCTTTAAAAGCAAAACCTACTCAGCTATTTTATAAAAAATTAGACAGCTTTGAAGGGGAAGGTGAACATTTTTATAATTTCATGATAATTATATACATATATGTACAAATTGTAAAATGCATTTAAAATCAAGAGTTTTTCCAAAGCTGCATTGTAATAGCACTGTGACTATTAAATTAACATATCAGTGAAAATTTTACAGATAAATTATATGAATTATTATCTCCTTTCTTTTTTTGTAAATAGGATGTGGGCTTTGTGCTCATCTTCAGCGACCTGCATCTGTGGGCCAGCATCTTCAGTGTCATCCTTGTCAACTACATATTTATGGATGGAAAGTCTGATTACTTTCAAGGTAATGAGTTTTAATGGGTCATATGGTATAATCTGTTCATGGATGCTCCTCTGTTATAAGGAAATAAATAAAATTGTGATCTCTAATATTTTAGATAGCACACACTCTTGGGTTTAGTTCATGTTGCATCCCAATACATCCTGCCTTTTATGTCAAATCATATTTAATATTAAAAAACACGTGTTTTATTGGCTTTTTGAAGGGGTTTTCTAAGATTGAAACAATATTTGCTTATTTTATTGTATGTTTATTCTCAACTTTCATCAATTTTCCATCAATTTTCAAAGTAAATACAAAGTCTAAGTCTGTTTAAAATGCAGCAAAAGTTTTAACATGACCAAAGTCCTGTTTAATTCCTCGAGAAGATCATCCCCACCTGCCTCCTCAGGTGCATTCTTCTGCTGTAAAACATCAAATCATATTCAGACATTTTGACTTACCTTTTTGATCATACTAAAGAAATACTTTCTTGAATCCTGGCACCAGTTTATGTTACTTCTTTTATACAGCTAATACAATGATTTTATTAGGCAGATTTTCTCAGTTCCTGATCGTTTGGTTAAAAGTGGTAAACCAGAACCTAAAATATAATCCCAATCATAATTTTTAAATCCCAGCCCAAATATTTGAAATGTAATACCCAAACACAAATAAAAAAATCTTGTCAGATTTTAAAAGTCATTTCAAGTCATGCTTAAAAGAAAAATCTCCACAAATCTGTCTAATAAAAGATCTAATAACTTTGTACATAAAAAAAATGTATTGTGATTTATTCAAATTATTTCTCAGGCACAGCTCTCGTGGTTGTGTATCTCATCCTCCTTGCGCTCTACTTCTTCGCTCCTTCACCAGCCGGTTGTTAATCAGAAGACTGCTCTCAATTGCACTTTTCTGGACTAAATCAACAACAATTTTTACTGTATTGACACGTCATCACATATCTACATTCTGGATTGCAGCTGACTGATGCACAAAATTAATTATAATCAATAATGAAAAACAGGTACAATTAAGCATTAATTTGCATAAATTAAGTCATTACTGCAGTTATTCTCTTAAAATGCATTGAAGTGCTGAATTAACTGCTGAAAGTGTTCTTGATGATACACTAAATTTACTGGATCTCATGACGCATTAGTATTTTGATTTCTTGTCAGCATCTGTGTCGTTAATAAGGTGTAGATTTACAGTATGAATGTGTGTCTGAAATTTTCTTTACGACATCATGGACTTTATTTAGATATCAAACCACGGGGCAAAGTTTTGTCTGCACTTGAAACCCTTTAAACAGTATTATGTAGACTGTGTGTTTTTTCTAGTTTCTTATGTGCTGCAGTGTCAGGGAAACAAACATGTCTCTCTACTTTTGAACATTTTATCCTTTATTTGTATTTTTAATCCAATAGCTAATGTAGAAACAAACTAGTTATAATGACAAATATAATTTTTTGGGGGTTTGTAGTTTAATTCATAATCTCTGAATTAAGATGAATCAAGATGAATTAATTTCACCTGTGATTTTCTTTTTACAAATCGGCATTATATGAGTTATTTATTTTTCCCTCCATATCCTGCCTTCTTCTTCTTCCTTTTGTGTATCAAAAATTACAAAATATGTTGGACTAATTACTTTTTTTATTACATTATTTACCATTTATGTTTATGGAAATCTATGGCATTTAATGTCTTACTGTTTATTTTAGGAAAATGTATTTAAATTTGTTTATTTTATTGTCAAGAAGGTGCACTAAGGTCCATACATATTTGGACATCAATATTTTTCTTTCCCTTTTTTTTTCTGCTGTCTACCACAGTGTCTTGTGATTTAAATTAAATAATGGATAGGACTTTAAAGTGCATAGTTTGTTTCGAGTATTTACATCCAAATCAGGTTAAGGTTGTAGGAATATTAAAGCCCTTTTTAGATCTGTTACAAGCTTTTGAATATCATGTACATCAACAAAACTTTTTTATTTAAAATGTTCAATTGAGACTCAAAATAAAATCCCATTAATGAAAATACTTCAATTTTGCATTGGTTACTAATTTAATGTAATATACTTTATTACACATTATCAGCGAAATCTTCGTGAATCTCTACATGCTATATTTGCTGAAGCATGGATTTCAAAACCTGACAATCCATGTTAGACCAAATTCATGTGTGTTGGTTGAACACATGCTTTAATGGAAAAGTTAAGACGAGAACAAATCTAGCCATTTCTACAAAGAAGTTAATATGCCCAAGATCACAAATTTGCTTAATTTTAAATAAAGATCTAGAAATAGCTAATTTATTTTCTTAATTTTTTAATTGTAAAAGAATGAAAAAACTTTCTGTTCATTTCCAGATTTGGGTAAAATCAAAATCCCAGATTGTCACTGAACCATTTCATAAAAATATGATGTATATATGATGTAAGTAACTCTGTTTATAGAAAGTCGATAAATGGTCAGATACCAAGTTAAGCTATACAGAACTCAAGTTTGCATGCATTCTCCTACTGAAACCAGTAAAGTAGGTGTTTCATGGTTGCATTTACAAACATATCTGGTTTGGAGAGTTGCGAAAGTTTGACATGGATGGACTGAAGCGTTATTTTCTGCACCATGCTTTACATCTCGCTTTTAGGCTATAGAATTCTGTGCGGAACTGAGGGTTCACCACTGCGTAAATGATCGGGTTGGTGAGGGATGTCATGCAGGCAAAGGAGACCACAAGGAGTTCGACTTCCTCGATGAGCTATGAAATAGAAATGTTAAGAAGGAAGTGTCATTCTATCAAAATATATATTTAGGTAAAAGCTCGTGTGTCTGAGTGCTGTGGATACATTATTTACATGTCATTAAGGTTATATTTAAATGGTAAACAAATACAGGCTTTAAACTTGCATTAATTTGTTTAGCTTTAGCTGATTGTCATATACAGATTAAACCAAAAGATTTACACTAATTTTCATAAACGCATAACTCATACATATTAATCATGCTTTACTATTTGCTTTTACTCATCAGCTTGACATGTTAGAATGTGTGTGGCATCAGACTTACATCCCAGATCTGATTTCTGTTCAGAAACATGTTCAGGAGCACTGTCCCAATCAGTGGCATCCAAAAGACTATGAAAGTAAGAATAATGTAACCAGAGCGCTTGGCCAGCTTGCTCTCTTTCTTCTTGTTGCTCCTGTCCTTGTTGGCAAAGGATGGCATCATACACACTTCGCCAATTATCTCCAGTGTTTGGCCTGCTGAAGCAGTTTGAGCATCATCTGCTTTCGGAGGAACCTGCTCCGAGTTTGGTTTCTCTTCATTTTTTGAAGGATCACCTTGGTTTCTCTCAACGTTCTTTGGATCTGTTAGTTCAGTATTGTGGTTTTGCATTTCTAAAACAATAGTCACAAATTGTTTTTTGGTTGCTGCTTGGGGAACCTGGTCAGAGTTTGGTTTCTCAGCCTCTTTAGATGGATCACCTGGATTCTCACCCCCATTCTCCAGATCTATCAGTTTGGTTGTGTTGTGGTGAAGTTCAGAAACAAGAATCAGACTTTGCTGGTTTAAATATTCAAGTGTCTCCTCTGTCTTGACAAGCAAGGTTTTGGTGTCGATAAAAAGAGGTTGACTTTTAGCAACAGCTAAAATAGTCTTTTGGCTCTCATGACCTCTGCTACGTGGGTTGGTACCATGTTCTGGCCTATTTGCCTCTTGCATGAAATGTGTATCATGAATTTCATTCTGTGTCACTGCTTCAGTCACAATGGTGACCTTGGTTTCCACAGCTTCTTGCACTTTAGTCTTGCCTTCAAGAACTTTTTGGTAAGGTGGGGCAGAAGTGCCCTTGTCAAAAATCTTTTGGTTGTGTGCTTTGACCAGGATGAATATGTGCAAATAAAACCCAACGATAAGCACCAAGCACACAGACCATACAGGCAACAAGACGTAACGTCCAAATGAGCCATATGTCTTTACAGCATCCCAATGCAAAGCTCTACATTGAACATAGACCGAGGAGTCTTTGGCAAATATGACACACAGGGCTGACACCACAATGGCCATGGCCCAAGTGAGCGGGATCCACACTTTAACTCGTTTTCTTCGCTCAGCAACCTTAAATGGATTCGCAATGGCTTGGTGTCGCTCAGCGCTAATGCTTGCCAGAGTGAACAACTGGACACAACAGCTGAGGGAAAATGACATCACCTGGCCATCACAGAGAAGGTCCCCGAGGTCTCTGGTGTTGTTTACATTCAAGACGACAACCAGGAGCAATGGACAGTCAGTAGCACATCGCAGCAGGTCTATAACTGCGAGATTAACCAACAGTGCATTGGTGGAGGTCTGGAGGGATTTCTGATTATACACAGCATACGTGACAAAAAGGTTGGCTGCAATTCCTACAAAAAACGTTACAAGCAACACTGTACAGTTGATAATCAAGATGGCCAAATGGACATTTTTTTGCCATGTATCCTTATCAACTGGTCCCCAAGGATTAGTGAAGTTACCAATCATTTCCAAGCTGCATTTAACATACTGACATAGCACCTATTATCGATTCTTTCTCTTTAATTTCCTAAAGAGACTACACACTACTAATCACAATGAAACATTTCACATACAACCATGAGCCTTCACTACATGAAAATATTTTCACTAAAAATGTTTTGGGGAGAAAAGTTTTACACTGGGAGTAAATTTTGTTGTGAACAGACAGATAACAATAGCAGATACTCCATTTTTGTAAATTGAGTGGTCAGATTAAAACATGTATTAACTAAATAGAGAATCAAATCCTAAAACATACATATGATTATAAATCTAATATTTAATAACAGTTAACATACCTCAGAAATTAGGCTCAATCTTCTAAATCTCTTGTTGCTTAATATCCTACTGATTTTTAAGTATCAATAACAGGTGCTATGCTTTTGATTTTTAATCCATCCCTGTTGTTTTCACTGAGTGAAAACGAGAAAACTCGAATAATCGTTGCGTCTTCAGTTGAGTCTTCTGTATTTTGAGCAACTGCAAGTGCTTTTTGTTTTAGCCTGGAAACTCCATGACAACCGCACTGCTTACGTTGTATGGCCATTTTTCAATTAACACCCTGCCAGGGCACAATCATGGGGGAATTGTTGTTTTTATAAAGTCAATTCATTAGCACAAAGACATTTAAATCCATCCTGAGGCACAGCCAATTACACACAGAGGGGGTGAACGTGATTAAATTATCATTTTTTCCCTTTTGAATTGTCTAAGATGCATCTAATAATAATAGTAGATTCTGATGATAAATGATAGATAAAAAGATTTAAGATTTAGATTTTTTTTTTTTGGAGAGAATTTGCATTAAACAATATTACACAATTTTCATGATTTTATAGTCTGACAAATTCACTATATTCTCTGCAGAGAATTATAGACACCAATCAGCTATAACATTTAAACCACCTGCCTAATATTATGTAGGTGCCACCAAAACCAAAAGGCCTGGACCACCCTAAGACCTCTGAATGTGTTCTGTGGTATCTGTGGACAAGATGTTATCAGCAGAATTATTAAATTCTGTAAGCTGTGAGCTTGGGCCTCCATTAATAAGCCTTGTTTGGGCATTTGGAGTCTGAGTCTAGAAATTCAGAAACCATTTCAGACCATTTTACATTGTTGCATGGAGCATCATCCTGCTAAAGGGTGTGATTTAGGTGAAATGCAACAATGATTAGTTAGGTGGTACCTGTCAACATAAAAGCTATGACCCAAATTTTTGCAGCTGAACATTGCCCAGAGAATCACACTGCCTCTGCAAGCTCACCTCCCACAGTGTATCCTTGTATCAATTTGTACTTTCTCCTGATCTGGAACTTAAAACACTGCATTTGATTGGCCCAAACTTGAGTCAAAAATGTTGGAATAATGTCAAAAAGAAAACAAGATACAGCAACCATTTTATAAAGGAATTACATAAGTAAATTTCAGTTTTTTATAAAAAAAATAAATAAAATCCCAAACCGGAGCTGAAAGAAAAAAAAACAAACTCTGGAATGGTGTAACATCGGTAAGGTCTCTGAAATAGTAAAAACAGATTATAGTTAGATTTGTTTTGTAAAAGCTCAGCACATTCATGTATGTTTCACTTCATGTACACAATTTGTTTAAACATGAAATGTCAAACCTTTAAATGTAGATAGCATTTATATACAGTCGAGTAAATGTGTTTTGGCTTATTTGCAAAGGATTTTTCTGGCTAAGCAAAATGAACATTGAGAGGAAAAATCACATACACGTAATTTATTTAAATGATTAAAGTGAAATATTTACTAAAGATTTGTTTAACAGAGAAATCCCATAATTGGTTACAAACAGAAAACCTTCACGTTTGAGAGTTAGCATATTAGCAAATTAAAACGTACGTCGAGATGACAAAGCTGTTAAAAAAAAACAAAAAAAAACATCTCCTGCAAAACATCAACGCTACATATTAAAATGATCAAAGTTACTCTCTCTCTCCCTATATATATATATATATACACAGTACAGACCAAAAGTTTGGACACACCTTCTCATTCAAAGAGTTTTCTTTATTTTCATGACTATGAAAATTGTAGATTCACACTGAAGGCATCAAAACTATGAATTAACACATGTGGAATTATATACATAACAAAAAAGTGTGAAAGAACTGAAAAATGTCATATTCTAGGTTCTTCAAAGTAGCCACCTTTTGCTTTGATTACTGCTTTGATGAGCTTCAAGAGGTAGTCACCTGAAATGGTCTTCCAACAGTCTTGAAGGAGTTCCCCGAGAGATGCTTGGCACTTGTTGGCCCTTTTGCCTTCGCTCTGCGGTCCAGCTCACCCCTAAACCATCTCGATTGGGTTCAGGTCCGGTGACTGTGGAGGCCAGGTCATCTGGCGCAGCACCCCATCACTCTCCTTCTTGGTCAAATAGCCCTTGATGCCTTCAGTGTGACTCTACAATTTTCATAGTCATGAAAATAAAGAAAACTCTTTGAATGAGAAGGTGTGTCCAAACTTTTAGGCTGTACTGTATGTATATATATATATATATATATATATATATATATATATATATATATATATATATTTTAACAGAAAACGGGAAATAGTTAATTCCCCATAAATCCAGTCACGGCAGATAGATATTTATTAAATCAAGACCGATTAAATCATAAACATCATTTGTTTAAATGTAAATCATTCAAAAATATAGAAAATATCTTACCTTGTAAAATATCCACATCTTTTCAACCATATCTTCCTTTGTCGATGAATCGGTATTGCATGAATTATTCCTGACTTGCCGCCTTTATTCCAACTGTAAGGCGCATGCGCAACGTCTACATTTGCACCTTATGGCAGCAAATCACGTATAGTGCATGTAATTTGATCAGGTCGGTTTCGAACCCATTACATTGTTGTTATGAAAGAGTAATTTGGAACAATAGTTATTTTACAGCATTTTAAATATATCTGACTGGATATATTTAGATATATCTTATTTGAATTGTTTGCTTAATTTCAATTAGTGGGAGGAATTATTCTTTTAATTGCACATACCTGGCTATTTACATGGTGATAAAGAAAACTTGATTGATCAGACCAAGCCTCCTTGCTTGATGTTCCCCTTTCTGATGCTCAGGTGCCCATTGTAGGTGATTTTGAGACTTTTTGCCAGGACATTTGTTAAAGGAGTCTCCAGTGTCAGCAATTTATAACCATGAGATTCTGAGCTGTAACTTGTACTAACTTGTACTGTTTTCCAACATAGCTAAGAATTATAAAGAATTGTGGTTTCTCTGTAACTGCAAATTATTTTTCTTTTTATCTTAACAAGAAAAAATAGGTTGTTGAGGAAACAATTTGGGTTTCGTGGAGAAAAAAAAGGTTACAACATGAATTCACGCTATTCATTAATAAATTCCATAAATTATATAATAAATTTGTTGGCAATTTGCTGTAGTACAAGATGGATAAACACTGTGACATGGTGAGATAAACAAAAAAAAATCACTTCAGAGAGGAAATTACAATCATCCTGTGATGTATGTAGTGTATGTTAGGTTTTATTCCACACCTAGAACAGAGCGTTTAAATGTAATAAATGAAAAAAATAGCAATCTTTCCATCTGTGATAACCAAGTAATAAAGCAGCAGTGTACTTAATTACCTGATATCCAAACATATATAAATGTATATTAAAACAGAAAGGACTCCATTGCATGTAATTATTATTATTATTTTTTTTTTTTACAAATCATAAAATACCCAAAAATTAAAATGTAAACATAAATAAAATACAATTTTGATACAAATAAGTATCTCCCGTGAAATTGTTTAATAAATAAATCACAAGTGATTTCAAATGAAGGCCATCACAAAGCAAATACAATAAACCATGAACAAAATTAATAGAGCTTTCCCAGTCAATTCAATTAAAAAAGCACATCTAATAAAACTAGTTCTATTTAAGTCATTTCTGGATGAAAATTTAGTGCAAAGATTCTTTTTTTAATACATTACAATACGGTCATTAATAATTCCTTATATTGGAAGCTTATTGCATTACACTAGACAATGTATTGGTTACTCGACTAAGTGACAGCTGCTTCAACCAGACACAATTTTAGAATGAGAGGTTTAAGTCATTTATAAGAATAGTAATATATATAGTATATAGCAATGTCTAGCCAATTAAAACGTCTGCTACTAAAGCAGCATACACCACAAAAGCTGTTTAAAAGCATATAATGCCTCAGCAACTTTGTACAGTTTGTCTGTAAAAGTGATCTATGCATTATTTTATTCCATTAAAATGTTTTTCAAATATTAAATGCAATGGATGTAAATAAGCTCCCAATGCCAATGTAATAATCAAAACCACATTACGAGGTTTTCATAACACAGTTCAGAAAAAAAATGGCAGTCAAGAGATACATCACTGAAGAGTTAAACACAGAATAAGTATGCTGCAAATATAAAAATAAGGTATTGGCATATTAAAATACTAAAGCGCTACAGCATTTAATAGCTGGGAGACATTGACCTACTGTAGCATGTCACCTGAATTATGAATTTTAGGCCTAGTAGAGCTAAGCCCTAAAATCTAAACATATACTGAGAAGAACATGCAAACCTTCTACTTCTTTTTTTTCCCTTCCACACATACAACGTTAAAACCTTCATGTGTACTTCGGTTTCTTCACCACTACCAGTCTTTACTATAAATCACTTGTATGTGGCTGATCAATCTGCAATCAGAATACAAGCACTGCAGTGCTGTTGTGGATTATGTAATAATAACACATTATTAGCCCTGCTCTAGTCAGAGTTTGTGTGATGGTTCTGGAAGGGATTTTTAACGGCTCCTGTGCTGGACTGCTCTGGGCAGAACGAGGCCTCGTGCTGAAGTGGAGCACGACGAGGATAGAACGTGTGCTGCAGGTCGTAGTTGAGCAGGCAGCTAAGGGAAGCCATGTAAATGTCTGCAAAGCGCGAGAGGCGGCGGGAGAAATACGTCGGGTTGTGATACGTGCGGAACAGACTGCCGAACTGACTGTTGAACATGTCCTTTGCCTGAGACCTGCCACATCAAGATCACGGTTATTCACAGGTAGAGAATGTAGCTTGCATGGGCAGCATTTAAATATTATATTATCATATTAGTTATATGAGGTGATCAGTTGAATGGAATAAATGAAAACGTAACTTCTTATTGAGAAACAGAAACAGGAGGCACAATAATATTAATGCATGTTTTTTACCGAGTCTTGCTGATATTACATTTATTTAAAAATACTGCAATGCAAAATAATGATTTTATTGTTCATTTGAAGGTAGGGCTAGGGGGTTGCTGAAGCCATGGTACAATTTTGTTAAAGTAGAGCAATAGCTATTCAAAATATCATATGGCTTGATTTAGAACAAAAAAAATGACGATGAGCCATCCTGAACCCAATATAGTTGCCTCATTAATGAAAACAATTGATAAAACGATTAAAGCCCTGTATTCCGATATGATATACTGTATGAATTCTGTATACTTTGTTCATAAATTATTATTGATGCTACAATATTTAGGTAAATATTATTATATTTAGGTCAAATTAAATGATTAGGAATGCTTGGTTACCTCACATACTCCCTCTCCTTGATCCACTGGTGAATCACTGATTGCGACGCAGCATCTCGATGCACCTATAACAAATAAATTAAGCAAAATTTCAAGGAAGTCCTGTATGTTTCTTAATATTATATTAGGCTTTTTGAAATGGGATATACTCCAATCGGTGCCACTCCTACAATTACCTACCCCTGTACCAATGATCCAACAATGCAATCCCTACAATTACTTTCCCCTCTTTCGATGAGCCAAAAATCATATTTTGTTTTACAGAATCTATTAATAATGATTTAATCTGGAAATATGAATTTATTTTGTTACTTTAGCTTTGCATTGTCTATTGACATACACAGAATTTACCTCATATATCCAAAAAATAATAATACAGTCAGACTTTTGCATTAGTAATCTCTCAGAATGACACAAAACATCACCATAATGTATAATAAAGTGGTTTTATAAGGGTGCTGCTGAATTATTCGTCCAGTCAGAAGTCCAATCCAATGTAATCACTCAACAAGTTCCCACCTGCATCTGCTCCACCAAGCTGGTCAGACTCTGTAGCCATGCCATGGAATGTACGTATTCCTCAGTGTTCATGATCTTGATCTCCTCGCGTAGCTCGGGGATGATGGCTCCTGTCCTCCAGCCATGCTTCAGGGTCAGGTCCTAAAAACACATCACTCATTTGGTTTCTTCTGAAATTAGAGTTCCGGGAACTCACTCCACTGTACTGTTTATCCAAGCAGATCTCCATATGCTGCATATGTGACTCAGTTCTCATAATGTTTCACTAATCGGTCAGTAGCTTTTACACCGAGTAAGAATGTTAATACATTTTTGTGTAGTTAGAACTGAACAATAAACCAACCAACGTAAGTGGGTTTCTTAATAAACATTCGTTTGAAAAGTGTATTTTGCTTTTATGAATTCAATAAATATCTGGTCCTTCACTACTCTTTTAAAAACATGTATAGGCAGGTTTTTACATTTTACCTTGTTTCATAAATTCTTTTTCTATTTAATATTTTAACAAAAAAATTAACTTTTTAAATGTATGCTATTTTAAGTTATAAGTTAAAATATATAACTTTCATTTTTAATCATTTTAATTATAAATCATGTATACATTTATATGTACAAATAGTTTTGTAAATTAATAAAATATACTTTTAATATTAAAAAAAAAAAAGTGTAAATGTTTAATTGTACATATAAAATGTATTATCAGCAAAGTATTAAAGGTTTTGCTATTAGAGGCAACAAAGAACTACAAATACTCCTAAATAAAACTAACATATTAAAAAAATATATTTATTACATTTTTATATGTTCTTTTTGTGTTTAACTGAAAACAAATTGCCATTTTGCTTTTTGTAAGTTTTGGCAATGGATTATTCCTTAAATTTTTCTTTCCATGAAGTGCTTTGAAAAGAAAAATTAATACATTTAAGCTCGGTAGTTTTTGATGAATAAAATATTAGATACTGGCTGATACAGGTTTCAGTGTCAGTATAGGTATTGAAGAAAGTATAGTGATACCTTTACTTATTATATTTCATATGTTAAACTGGTGGCATAACATTATAATGATATATGAACTGATATGTAATGTGAAAATCATAATGATTTACGGTGACATATTGTAACCCATCCTTACCCTTTGATACAAAGTCAATTTTTAGTAAACATTATTTGTATTTCTTCGATCCAAAATGATATAAATGCAGCTTAATTTATGCTTCGGTGAACTTGGCATTAATCCTTTTCCACCAGTCATGCCTTGTTCTATTATGTTTACAAGCATAATTTATTGGTGTGTATGCATGAGTTGCTTACAGCAAGGTCACTGTAGATGTGGTCTCCAAAATATAAAACCTTTGAGCCCCTCCAGCCAGTGAGTCTCAAGAATTCATATAGGTTTCCCTGGAAACAAAAAAATGCACACGGTAACTGGCACAAGCTTAAAAAACTAAACAAACAAAATAACTAATAATCAAAGCACACACACAGATAAGAGTCTTGGCAAGGATCTAATGCCATCTAAATGTAAAGGACAGAAGTGGCACTGGGAGAATATACATGAGCCATCTGCCATTTTTAGGTTCAGCCTAAAGGGCATACAGCACCTGTTTATAAATCTGCCCCTTCTCCAAGTGGTGAATTCTGTCCCATAGCAACACTCCTTTATCAGTAACTCGTCTGAATGGCCTTTAAAGACACACAAACACGCACACAAGACTAATTCACTACTGCCAATTTCAGTTATAATTACTCACTGCATTTCCTAGAACTCACTTTCTACGGTCATTGAAGAAACCTGGCTTGTCGGCCTGCACTATAATGACATCGAACAGCTCCCTCCAGTCTTTTCCAACAATAAAGTTCATTCCTCGATCTCTAAGCACACACATAAGCACAAAAACAATGCATTTTTTAAAGCCTGGCCTCAGCGAGCACTAATAAAGTAAGCAAATATGTAGTCTGTTCAAAAACCCATTTCTTTAGGCGTATACAAAGAAATAATTTGAACTAAAGTGCAAAGGTCATGTGCTTACACAAAATCCAGGGGGCTGTTGGTGATTAGAAACATTTTCTTTCCATTAGCTGAAAGCTTTTTTAAAACGGCATGGGTCTGTTCACCATAACAGATATACTTCTCTGCAAAAGAACATGTATGTATGTGAATAATATACTGACATTATATTATATTTAAACTATATTTAGTTTATATGTTCATCATTTATTTTCTTGTGGAAAAAAAAAAAAAAGCTTACCAATATCTGCTTCCACGGCTCGATACATGATTCCCTTTACGTGGACATCCCTTATGGCCTCCTGGAAACATGAAAGATAAACCAGGCACAAAATATTAAAACTGAGAACAAAAGACCCAGTGTACAGCCTCAAAGGAAGCCAAGTGGACACAGCAGCCATGCCAGTCACCCTCCTGTGAGCACTCTCATTCATTTACTTTTGAAAAAGTGACACTTCCAAGCACTTCTCCTGAAAGATCAGTAAACATTAGGGCTACAGGATGCTCAACAAAATTCAGTTTTCTAAGGAGAACAGAGGTGGGTGTTGTTCAAAAAAGGACAATGAGATGCAAGTCTCAAACTAGGTTTTTTAATAAAAGGATCACCTTTAAAAATGTTAGTGCAATACAAATTACAAAACAAACCCCCCAACAAAAATCTCCTGCTATAATGTAATTTATGCAAATGAGAGAAATCGCAAATGCAGATTCAATATTCAGACAGTGAGTGCACGCATTGAACAACTTTAATTTCAACGGCGTTTCAGCGTTTCACCGTTAGGAAAATATACAGTGATGAGATGGTGTAATACCGTTGGGGTGGTCCTCTAAACTATTTCTTCCTCTTAGACCACAGCAATCTTTGTCACTTCTGCAGATTTATTTTATTTGTTAATGATTAACGAGTTTATTATAAATTATTATAAACCTATTATCTGGATTTCAGCATTACTGTCCAAGATACTGTTATTGAAATCTTCTGACCAATCAGATTCAAGAGTTCAGCAGCACTGCGGTGTATATAACAATATATTTAATGACATCATTATCAGCATGTTGATACCCCAGGAACACCACAGACAACGTGTATAATTTGCTTAATTGCAAGAAGGACCAGCAGTAGAAAACTCTAAATGTGGACCCTCTTTTATTTCTAGAGCTAAAGAACCAGTCAAAATTATCACAACCTCAATGGAGCATGACTGTGCAGGAAGAAATGCCACAGCAAAATTTAAGGTTACACATAAGCTTCATCTGTATTGTCACTAGAAACGTTTGGTGTACGTTGTTCTTACCTTGACATCTTTGTAAAGATGCACGGGCTCATAATCAATATTGTGCTTCATGAAGTAATCATTTACACACGACAACAGGGTCATCTCCGGCAACGAGAAGATGTCCATGAACTGTTTCATTGTGTGTCCTTGGGAACTCTGAAAACAACAGGACATGATATGAAGAAACTTGAAGAAAACCAGACAAGTACTTTGTTCAACATGGAATTCAAAGGCGATGTCTTTGAGAATCGTGAGTATACGATCAGTTTACATCAGGGGCTAATAGAACCCGATTGCTAATTTTGTTAGTCAGCAAACGTGAGGAGAACACCAATTGTTTCATATAAAAACACTAGGGTGAAGCGCCAATATCTCACATTACAACTACAGTTAAATGCTAGAATAGTTCAGACAAGCAACCATGAAGCTAAAGAACCAATTAAAAGGACTAAAGTTGTGAATTTTATTCTCACTGCAGCAGTGGTAGGGTCAATTTATAGTTAATATAGCATTTATAATGATATGTACTATATGGTGAAACTAGAAAAATAGCACATTCAAATGTGTATGAAGGTCTGGGAAATTGCATTGGATTTCTCTGTGACTTTTGAAAACCAGCAAAATACCTTCCTTTAACAAACTCAGACATAATTACATCAAAGTTCATCAATCAATCAATCAATTTTTATTTTATTTTACCTTGCATGAAGAAAAAAGAAGCACTCCAAAAAAGTTTTTTCCAAAGAAATCTAATCCTGCTAGGTGTGGTTTTCTTTACCAGTTGTGGACAGTATCTATGTATTTTAATATTAACTGCATTAATATACTTAATATCTATACTATCAAAATACCTCATTATGGGTAACTTTTACTTTGTTACATCTCTGAAAAACATTAAATTCCTCGCTACTTTGAAGCGAGGGTATAAACCGTGCTACATAAGAAGCTGTGGCAAGAGCACAAGCGTAACCCCACTGTTCTGATGAGTGTTTGTGGAGTAAGCATTCTCATACTGCGTGTCTGAGACTATAGAAAAATCTCTTTATATAAAAGGTCTGATGAGCAGAAGAATGGAACACTGAGCACCATGAAAGATTAAAATATAATTGTCATACTTTTCTGACATTTTATACTCACAGCCAATCGAAAGTACATTTTTTCTGTGTATTTACTCAAGTACAAATGCCAATGCAAAATTTAAGGAAATCATTTTGACATTTACTCGAGTACAGGAATTGTGTACTTCATCTACCTCTGTTCTTCATTAGTAAGGAAATTCATGCATTGATTATCAAAGCAACACAATACAAATACAAACTCGGTTTGTATTCAGAAATCAGCCGCCAAAATCTCAGTGAATGAACGCAATTGAATGTAATCTTTAAATGCGGTGTTAATGCATGATGAGCACGATTTGATCACTGGTGTTTTTTGGTAACGAGACTCACATTAAGGTTAGCTGTGCATGCTGGATTGACCGTCTGGGTGTTGATTGTGATTGAGATATTCAGTATAGGAAACTACTTTGCTTGTATGTATATTGGTTCTTTTTCTTTTTTCTTTTTTTAATTTACGGGTTGCGATGAAAGTTACGGCAGAACGACCTCTGAATGAAGAGGAAATGGTATATCATAAGCTAAGGTGAAAGAAGTCATGTGATCTAAACACAAAGCTCCCTAATTTATTATACAGAGGGCACAAGAGTGGACTAAGAAGTAACCCCTGAGGAACTCCTGTAGTCAGGCTGCAAGATAATAAGACTAAAGATCTCCAGGCTATAAAGTAATATTACCTGGGTGATCTGATGTAATTGTCAGTAACATGGCTGGGTAACATGGCTGTTTCACCAGTTACAACAGCTGTGAATATTTTTACTCCAGTACTGTAAATACATTGAGCCACCCGAGTTGTTGTTATACAGGCCAAATCATGCAGCTCCCAATCTCAGACATAATCAGGTCTGGGTTTTAGACCAGCAGCAACTAAGGATACAGAACTTTTGTGGCAAAAACTAACAAAGTAGATGACATTGTTACACTGTCTGTGAAAAAAAGACTCTATACATAATCACCAACCTTGCCATAAAAGTCGCTCATGATTTCCAGTGGAACATGTGAGCCCTCATACATTGCAATGACTTCTTTGTCTGGCACTGGATGAAGGCCCCTACAGGAGAACACACACACACACACACACACAGAATGAATACAAAACAACAGTAGGGCACTTCAAGATGTCATTCTTTGAAAATTGCACATTACATTTATAAAATAGATTATTTAGGTGACGGTATGTTACCTGTACACTGTTCCTAGCTGGATGTAATGAAAAGCATCTATCTTCATCAGTAACGCCTGAAAACAGGATCATGATCAGACTCTGACTCACACCAACAGCACACTCAGTGAACAGCTACATACCTTCTGAACATCATAATGCAGTCCCCGGACCACAAAATTAGGAATGTAGTTATAAGTCTTTAATCCTTCTGGGTACTAGAGCAAACAGAGAAATAAAAATGGGGTCAAATAATTACTGTGGACCCCATCAATTATAAATCCTGAACCAAACAGTTCCAGCTGTAGTACACTAACCATTCCATAACCAATAAATTTTCACTTTAAACTACATTTTGAAATGATACAAAATGGTTTCCAGACTTGTTTCTATATTCTACAAAACTGCATTTATCTTCATATTAGCCGTGTATTGTATTATGCTGTACAGACCCTGTGCTGTTGAATGAGAATATCTCGGGCCACATTGAAGATCAGAGTATGGAGATGGCTGGAGTAAAAGGCCAGTGTGTAGTCGTAGTCGAAGCCGTATATCTCCGTGTCCTGCAAGCTCATCTCGTTGTTTGCAAAAATAGTGTCAGGATTCACAAAGTTTTTTGAGATGGCTGGAATTGAAGCTGAGGCACAAAACAACAGCATGACACAAAGATTTTTTAGTTTTCAGATGTGTAACTGCTAACACCCTATAGATTAAAAAATAAAAAATAAAATGAATTATATCGTCAGAGAGTAAATCATTCTTGGGAAAACATCTGATAAAGAGTTCTGATTATCGCAAAATAGATGCACAAGTAGAGACCTTGATCACAGAGTGAACAGATTAGACAGGAAAAATCTGGTTTCTGTTGACATTTATATTTGCCTATAAATCTCTAACAATGCTGATTGATTGTGTGCATCATAACATTGAACAGTAATGATGATAATGATGTAAAGAATTTTTAATAATTGTAGCTCATCCTCACATTTAAGAACAACTAAATTCTGCAGTTTATATAAGAAGGTATAGAGAAACAGCAAACCAGATATTCAGTGCCCCCTAAGTAATGTAGTCATATAATACTCATTTAATACTCAAAAAAGCAATATTTCAATAAAGATGTGATGTTCATTTGGATTTAGAAACAAACATACCAAATTGTGCTTTTCGTTGTCACTGGCTTAGTAACAGGTTCACCTTTTGCTTCTCTATTCTCAGAAAATGCATGTGATGTATCTTATTATATTATATCTATATCTATATTATGTATATCTTAAGGTATACCATCGATCCCAATGGTTCAATTATGCAGCTTAAATTATTTTCATATAAACATTTTTAACATTTTCAAATAAAATATCCATACAGAAACCTGTAGCCTCCTTTCACACAAGTGTGAAACGACGTAGCTGTTTAACCGTTGGCAAAAATAAAAACGGGCATTGTTAAAAGACAGTGGATGACGTTTCATACTTAAGTACAGGTGTGTGAAAGTCAGTGATCAAACGTACACCTGGTTCGTCATTAAATTAGTTTAAAGATGCAGTCAGCGTTTCTGACAAACAATTGCTACAGCTAGAAAGTATATCTCAAATAATGTCAAGATTCAACTTTTATAAATGATCCCTTGAAAGCCACAAGCCCAAAATATACATGCAAGAGGCAGAGTTTCCTGAATTGATTGACATGCAATCAGTAAACCCACTGTGCCTAATTATTATTCCAATTTCACTATTCAATCAGAAAACTTTGCTTTGGAGTCAATATTAAATAATGATCAATAACATACTACTATCCCGAAACCTAGCATTCTTGTTTTTCTTAGGAAGCTGAAGGAGACAATAAAATCGAAATATCGTGATATAAATATCGTGATATAAATATCGTATCGGACAAGCAAGTATCATATCGCTCATTCCTATAAGAAAGCTCGTCATTTATTTATTCATTATTTATTAACTGATCTGGTACAATATTATGTGGTCTAACCGTCAGTTCTCCGTTTGGTTTCATTGTAAACAGACCACAGCCAGTCGGTCGTGTCTCCGGCTGGGTCGCTGGTGCACATGCCGGCCGCTGACAGCATGTGTCCCGGCACTGGGTGGCATCCGATCCCGCTGGAGCTAAGCCCCGGAGCCCCACACGCCGAGTATAAAGTCTCCCCGTGTCTAAAGAGTTTCCTGACATTGTCCCGGGTGCTGACCAGGCGATACAGGGGCAACCACATGGCCGGCATGCTTCTCCTCTGAGCCGCCGGTTTCTGCAGTACAGCTCCGGAGTAAACACGAGAGTGAAAACCGGATCCCACCGAGGTTGCCAGGTTTTATTTATTTACAACACAAGTCCTTCCTTCTGATAAACCTCTCCCTCACACACATACGGAATTTCCGGTTTTAGTCCAATCTTAACTTCACTATAAAAGACATTCAGCATCCGTGTGTTTGCATAATTTCCAGATCATGTCTTTCACAGTGTAACAATCAGGGGCGGTTCTAGGATTTTTTTTTTTAATGGGGTGGCCTAGGGGGGACCAAGAACCAGTCAGGGGGGCAAGGGGAAAGTTATGTTCCCCAAACACATGTGGGATGACAAAAAATGGCACTGCACAAGTCCCTGGACAACACATCTCTTTTTATTAATAAAAAACATTGAACAGACAATAATTGTCCTCAACTGCACTGTGCTGCATCAACCAGTCTTCCACATGGGTTGTTCTTGAAGAAAACTTGAATATATTGCTGCTGTGCCTGACTTTGTCCCTTTTCCATTTTGTTCCACAAAATTCTGTCTAAACATAAACAAACATCTAACTTAATTATTGATATAATACAAATCGTATATTAAATAGCCCTATTTTTTAACATTAAAGACAAAATCATTTAAATCTGAAACCATTCTTGGACATTGCAAACAAAATAAAAAAAATATATAAGATTACTACGCAAAAACGAGTGTTTATTTAATACAAACAGGTATTTACTATTCTACTATTCTAATCTTTGAAACAACAGAAAGAAACGTAACATAACGAGTTTTATTTTAAGCGGTGCAACTGAACTAAACACAAACTCCAAGTGGCTTTCAATTTACATTAATATAAAAGACAAAAAAAAAAAATATATATATATATATATATATACAGTGAGGAAAATAAGTATTTGAACACCCTGCTATTTTGCAAGTTCTCCCACTTAGAAATCATGAAGGGGTCTGAAATTGTCATCATAGGTGCATGTCCACTGTGAGAGACATAATCTAAAAAAAAATCCAGAAATCACAATGTATGATTTTTAAACTATTTATTTGTATGATACAGCTGCAAATAAGAATTTGAACACCTGAGAAAGTCAATGTTAATATTTGGTACAGTAGCCTTTGTTTGCAATTACAGAGGTCAAACATTTCCTGTAGTTTTTCACCAGGTTTGCACACACTGCAGGAGGGATTTTGGCCCACTCCTCCACACAGATCTTCTCTAGATCAGTCAGGTTTCTGGCCTGTCGCTGAGAAACACGGAGTTTGAGCTCCCTCCAAAGATTCTCTATTGGGTTTAGGTCTGGAGACTGGCTAGGCCACGGCAGAACCTTGATATGCTTCTTACAGAGCCACTCCTTGGTTATCCTGGCTGTGTGCTTGGTCATTGTCATGTTGGAAGACCCAGCCTCGACCCATCTTCAATGCTCTAACTGAGGGAAGGAGGTTGTTCCCAAAATCTCTCAATACATGGCCCGGTCATCCTCTCCTTAATACAGTGCAGTCGCCCTGTCCCATGTGCAGAAAAACACCCCCAAAGCATGATGCTACCACCCCCATGCTTCACAGTAGGGATGGTGTTCTTGGGATGGTACTCATCATTCTTCTTCCTCCAAACACGTTGAGTGGAATTATGACCCAAAAGTTCTATTTTGGTCTCATCTGACCACATGACTTTCTCCCATGACTCCTCTGGATCATCCAAATGGTCATTGGCAAACTTAAGACGTGCCTGGACATGTGCTGGTTTAAGCAGGGGAACCTTCCGTGCCATGCATGATTTCAAACCATGACGTCTTAGTGTATTACCAACAGTAACCTTGGAAACGGTGGTCCCAGCTCTTTTCAGGTCATTGACCAGCTCCTCCCATGTAGTTCTGGGCTGATTTCTCACCTTCCTTAGGATCATTGAGACCCCACGAGGTGAGATCTTGCATGGAGCCCCAGTCCGAGGGAGATTGACAATCATGTTTAGCTTCTTCCATTTTCTAACGATTGCTCCAACAGTGGACCTTTTTTCACCAAGCTGCTTGGCAATTTCCCCGTAGCCCTTTCCAGCCTTGTGGAGGTGTACAATTTTGTCTCTAGTGTCTTGGCCATGTTAGTAGTTGGATTCTTACTGATTGTATAGGGTGGACAGGTGTCTTTATGCAGCTAACGACCTCAAACAGGTGCATCTAATTTAGGATAATAAATGTAGTGGAGGTGGACATTTTAAAGGCAGAATAACAGGTCTTTGAAGGTCAGAATTCTAGCTGATAGACAGGTGTTCAAATACTTATTTGCAGCTGTATCATACCAATAAATAGTTTAAAAATTATATATTGTGATTTCTGGATTTTTTTTTTTTAGATTATGTCTCTCACAGTGGACATGCACCTACGAAGACAATTTCAGACCCCTCCATGATTTCTAAGTGGGAGAACTTGCAAAATAGCAGGGTGTTCAAATACTTATTTTTCTCACTGTATACACACACACACACACACACACACACACACACACATTCTTCAATAATTAAGCAGAAGTATGGGCTTTGACATGTAAAAAGTCAATAATAGCAATTAACCACACATTCTTATCTGTTCTAAATGTTCTGTAAATTAATACTTTTCTAGTTTTTAAAACTCTAATCAACATAGCCATTAGCAACTATGAATGCTTTATGCAAATGTACGTTCATTACAAGTGAATCCAAACTCAAAACTCACAGTACAGGTAGTCATCGACTTACAACCTATGCAACTTACGACCACAATCGCTAGCCGTGGCGTACGTTATTTTTTTACCAGCTTTCGTCATCATTTCACAGCACTGTACATATAGCCTACTCTACTTACGACAAAATCGTGTTACGCTCGTAAGTCGACGACTACCTGTAATCCAAATTCGTTTGAGGAAAAAAAAAAAACACAAAACACGCGGCCGCGTTTGTTGACCCCAGAGGGTTAATTGCTGGATGTGCGCATCGCAAAAATATTTTTTGGTGGGGTATATATATATATATATATATATATATATATATATATATATATATATATATATATATATATATATAAAAGCAGAAAAGCATCTGAAACCGCTCAGCATATAAAACTAGGATCAACTACTTCAAAACACCACATCAGGGTCCTCCTGTCAGCCAATAACAAGAATCACAAGCTATCATGAGCACAAACTTAAACCCAGACCCAACAGACTGGCTGCTGCAAGACGATAAACTGATTGGATAAAGAGTCGGGTGTTCTATTTATAATGAACCATGTGGAGACATTTATACACAAGAAAACATCCAAGCCAAAAAATTAAATCTACAGTCATGATGATGGGGTAGGAGCCATCACAAAGCAGTCGTGGAAACAGTATGTTTAAAAAATTTGCTGAATAAGTCAAAAACTCAATATTTGGCAGCTATATTGAAGAGGAATTTCTTATGTAGATTTCGTTTATACATAAACAAAAAGGCTTTTTTTTATTAGTTTATAAAACAAAATAAAACAAATCTCTTTATTCTGACAGTATGGACTTTCACAATTTCCATGGTACAACACTTTTTGCATTTTTATATTTGGTTTACACGTATATACACAATTATATATGAGAATTGACATCATTGTTTTTCAGAGGTCGTCTTCAGAGGAGCCCTCAATCCCAGTAGCTCTGTCTGCAGTTCTCCAGGTTTTGGAGGAACCTCTGGAATACTCTGTAAAGAAGAAAGAAAGAAAAGAAAGTTGTTGTTGTTTTTTTCTTGTCATATATACATCACAGCAAAGTGAATTTCTTTCTTTGCATATCCCAGTGATGTTAGGGCACAAGGTCAGCAATAATTCAGCATCCCTTGGGAGGACAGAGAGGATAAGGGCCTTGCTCCAGGGCCCAAGAGTGGCAGCTTGGCGATCCAGGGGCTTGAACCCCCAACCTTACGACCAGAGCTTAAATCACTGAGCTACCAAGAACTGCTCTTAGATCAAATGTGGTCTTACATATGCAAAAAAAAAAAAAAAAGATTATGTCTTACTTACCAAATCAGGGCGGTAATACTGATGGACGACCTCTGCACCAGCAAACATGGACAACACACTGGCTACAAACATTTTCATGTACCTTGGCCAAGACACACCTGCTGGCATCTTTACAACAGCTGTTATTGTACCTTGAATGTTCAAAGAGAGAATAATTGCTGTCTGGAGGATTATTTGTTTTACAACCTTGACATTTTCAAAATCACCACTTACATGTGCTGTAGGAATACAATAATCCACGCTTTACACTTCTCATACAACAAAAAAAGTTAATGTCAGCCACTATAAATGATCCATTACAAAAAAAAACAACATCGGGAAATCTTTACCTTGTAGTGTTAAACTTTATTAATGAGTCATATCAAGTTAACTAATGAGTCGACTCTTTCGGTTCACTGATCCAAACCACGTTTTCAAGAAAATAACATTACTTTTTCAATACATTTTAGAAAATCTATATTAAATAAAATAACATTTTTATTCATGTTTTTTCTTGTATTCATGTTTCCAATTGTTAAAAGTTTTAAATAAATTGAGCCGGCTGTTAAGATTCACTTGCAAAAAGAGTCGACTCAGTACAAGATGTATGTAACGTGACATCGAACGGGTTAACAGTTATGATTAATTATGAGTATTAACGAGCCGTGTTTATAGCCAGCGTTTTTAATTGTATATAAAACATTATATTTACATATCAAGATAAAAAAGAACACACAAACCTTTGACAAGTAAATTATATTAAACACGAAAAGTGGACATGTCTTCCTTCTCCTTTATCTGCTCTGTTTAGAGGTTGTAGCGCAATATTTGTGGTGCTTTACTGCCGCCTACCGGTCTGAAGGTGAAAGCTTAGGTTTTAACATCTGTCAAATATTTGACGTATTTAAATCATATTTATCAAATATCACAAAAACAATAAAACTGAATTTTACTGATCATCAACTCCTTCGTGATTTGTGTTTCATCCGAACCGACATTTTGCAATTTAACCGGCACCAAATTTGTTCACGAAACGCACAGTTGTACACGTGTTCTTTTTGTCCCAAATCGCATACCGTCCTCGTTTCCGCAATATACAAAACGGTCGAGTCCATTGTAAAGCAAGGTTTAGGGGTGGTAAAGACTTAACGGGTTTAATTTTATTTTTAACCAATGCCCAAATGATGCGTAACGTTCCCAGTTTCATTCCTTGTCTAAGTATTTCATTTTGATTAATTAACATGCGAACATAACATACACAACAAACCAAATATGGTGTACGTCGACTTCGAATCCCCCTATTTTACATGACTTAGTTTTTGCTAGTAACAGTTTTACAATAATAAACGTTAATTGTGTTGTAAATATAATTCTTTAGGTATTTATACAGTTTAGCGGCCATATCCAATAAAATACATAATTAATAATATGAGCTGGTTTGGATGTGTCGTTCTCGTAATGACTTTTATTTTCAAATATACTCAGTCCGGCTTTGTGTTCGGGTTGTAGAGATGCTGTGTTGGTGTAGACAAGCTGAAACTTTTGCTTTCAGCATTTAAAATATATCAATATTTACTTATTTTCAGCAACAGAGGGATTCATTAATGTATCCGGCAGGTGAGTGTGTCTTGAATTTCCTTTAGTTTGAGTCTGGTTATAAGGAATGTGAACCTTTTGGGTTTTATTGTGAGGCTCTTCGGCTGACTTCCGGTTCCTTACAGGTCATATTAACACCTTACAGATTAGAGCTGGAAATGGCCCCTGGTGGACTGGATTCTCTGAGCATCTCAGAGCAAAATGATGCTTCAGTCTAGAAACAGGATATTTTCTCAAGAATATAAGCTTCCATTCTGTTCTTTATATTAATTGAGAAAGGCCACGACCAGGCAGTAACATCTAAATATTCAATGTTTATTTGTACAGCACTTTTAACAATGGACATTGTCAAAAAAGCAGCTTTACACATGTAAATAGGATACAAAACTTGAATTATGTGTAGTATATTGCTAATGGGGAACCCCAGTGGTAAAACTGACGAGGAAAAACTCCCTGAGATGATTACAGAGAGAAATCTTGAGAGGAACCAGACTCAAAAGGAAACCCATCATCATCTAGGAGACACAGATTGTCCATTCATTACCGTTTCATGATTGTTGAGGTGTTCTGTTCAGTGATGGGTCCTTAAAATGCAAAACTGTTTATGCCAACTGTGTGAATATGAATCTATTAAAGTAAATCCGGCAGTTAAGATGGACGAAAAGCAGTTTGAGTCTCAGACGCAGTACATCGATTCATATCAGCACTGGTGAGTAAAGAAATAATGTAAAAAAAGAGAATAAAATACAGTATTTACTACAGAAATCACGATAATGAAAGTATTCATGTTCTTCAAATATGTCCACCATAACCGTTTGTTACTGTTTAGTTTTATCTTTTGATGGATGATCTGTTTTTATTCTGGGAAACATTTTCCTACGTGACACAATGTCTAGAAATGTCCCCACATTCGCCTGTCAAAGTTTGGGAAACACTTGGTTTTGAGTGACACATGCATGTTCCTTTTGTTTCTATTCAACAAACTAGGTCATTTAATGCAATGAAGATTTACTTTCACCAAATAAATAAACAAACTTTATTTTCATTGAAAAAAAACCTCTCTTAGAATGAATAACTTTACACACTCTTGGCATCCAGACGATTTGATTCTTCAAACTGTCTCCACTTCCTCCCAGAGCAGTTCAACAGGATTTAGGTGCAGTGACTGGGCAGGCCAATGATAGATATCACTCCAGACAACTGTTTGCTCTCTAAAGTACACTTGCAGATCTTGGACATATGTTTCAGGTCATTGTCTTGTTCTATGGTTCCAGTCCATGCAGTTTCTATAAATTGCATCTATAATTTGCATATTGTTAAAGTATGGAATAGCCATGTTGGATCAGTATTCCTTTAAAAAAGTCTCCAACCTTCCCTGTTCCAAAACAACCCCAAACCAATAAGCCTCCACCTCCATGTTTGACTGTGGGGGTGAGGCAGTCTGATAACATCATCTCTCGTTCTTACACAAGTTCTCCTTTTAGAGACAAAAAATGTCCAATTTAGACTCACCTGTCCACTGAACTTTCTTCTAGTCATTTACTGTCCAATTCTTGTGTTTTTTTCCTCTTGCCTAGTTTCTTTCATATAAACAAAAGGATTGTTCATGTGTCTCATTAGAAGACTAGGTGTTCCAAACTTTTGACAGGTGCTGTACCTAATGCAGCATCGCTTTTGTCTTTCAGACCAGTTTTGTCAGTTATTTTTACCACCTTGAAGTTGATTATTTTGCAGTATCCAGTAATGATTTACTCTGCTTGTACCACAGCAGTATGCCAAAAAAACATTTGTATTCAAAAAGAACGGCATAGTGATATTTGTATCCATTTATAGTTTTTGATTACTTTAAAATTGTATAACTTTTGATCAGTTTGTTCTCTAAGTTAATAAAGTGAAAAAAAGATAGCTTGTCATGTTTGAAAAGCACTAACCGTTTCAAAAGCGCTGACACTGGAAACTCCTTCAAGTGATTAACAACATATGATGCTTCTGTAGAGTCTGTACACGTCTCTGTGTAAGTTGTTTAGAAACAGTTATATAAAATAATGTAACCTTTACCTGGCAGCTGCCAGTATTGTAGGGATGCAGTTATGGAGAGAGATTCAATACATTCAGGGAGATTTGAACGTTGAATTCAACAGCGCTGTGATTTAAATCCAAATTGTGAACATTTCGATGGATTACACAAATCAAATTTTATTTGTCATATACGCATACATACAGAGTACGACATGCAGTGAAATGCCTTACATGATGGTCCGGCATGAGGGAATAAAATGAGGGAAAATAAACCAAAAACTAAAGAAGGTAGATAAATAAATAATATAAACTTATATAAGCTTACATTAAAACAGTAAAATTTGCGGTGAATAAATCTTACATTTAAATATTGTATATATTTATTATCTTTGAGATTAATGAAGATATGTCTTGTCTTATTTGTAGCATTTTTAAATGATTTAATCGAAAATTGAAAAAAAAAATGATTTAGACCTTAAACATGGAGGAGATGCAGATTTCTTTTATGCCAATCTACATGAGCAAGATCATGCACACTTTACAGTATTTGTTTGACTGTAAGAACGTAGAATTATTTAGGAGTCGTGGTACAGCCGTGATAAATCAGGCATGATTGATGGCTTAATGAATAATTCCTATTGGCATTCATCTTCTTTTTGCATATTCCAGGTATCATTGTACACATCAGCAGTTTGAACCAGCACCAGGTTCTCAGTACAGCCAGATGGTTAATGTTTCTCATTACGAGCAGGATGTCGGAGAGTATAGCACCCTGAATGAATTTTCAGACCATAACGATCCAGATCCAGAGATCAGTCATCATCATCAGCTTCCTGTCCAGCCTCCAGGTACTGACCATCCCACAGCCTTTGCAGGTGATGCCAAGGGTGCATGCAGGCTGCCTGAGGCACAGGGGCAAAAGAATAATAAAAAGTATTGCTTGCATGCAGTGGAGAAAAAGCAGAGGCACCAGAAGGGCATTTTAAAATTTATTTTAAGAAACACCAATGGGGAAATTTTCATTTTTGTACTCAGAGGGCAATGCGACTTATAATTCTGCATGTAACGGAGCCTTTATGGCACTGCATCTCATTTTTCTACATGTAAGGGAGCTTGTAGGGCATGGCATTTAATTTTCTCAAATGTAGAGAGTCCATACACCAAAGTGTCTATATGGCACAACATGTTATTTCTTTGCATGTAAGATCTGTTTTCTCAAATGTAAGGAGCCTGAAACCATCTCGTTTCCAAGCATGTTGTAGTGCCTGTAAGGCAGAGCATTTTGGTTCTCCGCATAAAGCAAAGCCAGAAGGGCATCTTGTTATCTTGTATATAAAGAAGTCTATAGGGCATTGTGTCTTGCATTTTTGCATGTAAAGGAAACCTATCCAGCATTGTATCATGCATTCTCCCACGAAATGACACCCTACAGGGCACCACATCATGTTTTTTTTTTTTAAAGGGCAGCCATTAAGGCAATTTAATTACATTTATTTACTGGTATTGCATCTTATAGATCAGCGGTCCCCAACCTTTTTTGTGCCACGGACCGGTTTAATGTCAGACAATATTTTCACGGACCTGCCTTTAAGGTGTGGTGGATAAATACAACAACATAAAATGATACGACTGGTATTTTCTAAATATAATAATAAACGTGAATACACTGTGTTGTTTTTTAATTTTGCTAGCTTTAATTTAAATTTAGCAGTAATGTATTAAGTGTTCCCGGCCGAAGCAGCCCCTTTAAGAAGGTAGCGGATGTTGGTAAAACATGTGACCGATTCATCATGACCTGCATCAAGAGTGAGTCATAGACATATGTGGCGGAGAGAATCCATTTTCAAAATAAAACATCGTTCAGAATCAGATAATAAATAAAACGGATGTAATGTGTGCGGCCCGGTACCAGTTGACCCACGGACCGGTGCCGGTCAGCGGCCCGGGGTCTAGACCACTGATCTAGACCATAGAAGCATCCTAAAACAAGCATCCTGCTTTGGGTGCTGGCAGCCGGTCATTTGTTTTAAGCCTTTCTTTGCATTAAAATCTTTCCTTAACAGCTCTTTCTTTTGTAGCTCTTCCATCAACCACTGAGAAAGGAAAGAAGCGTGGAAGACCTCCCAAGCAGGGGAAAAATGACCAAACCGACACAGAAGTCACTGTGAAAAAAGCCAAAAGAACTCTGGACAGATTTAATGGCATGTCCGTGGAAGAGGTCATGGCCAAAAAACTGCCAGATGTCATCACCTACAATCTGGACATTCTGATCGTGAGTGTTTAAAGGTTTACACATAAATGTTCTAAACATCAATTTTCAATGTACTGCTTTGTGACAATGTATACGGTTAAAATTGAACTGAATTGTATGTATATTTGGTATTGTTTATTCAGTACTGTGGATTTATGGGTTTAATTCGACCATGTGTACTCATTTTGCAGATTGGTATCAACCCCGGATTGATGTCAGCCTATAAAGGACGACATTACCCAAATCCAGGAAACCATTTTTGTATGTCATTTCTTCTTCTTATGGCGATTTTTATTTATTTATTTTACTTTATTAACTATTGAACATTTCTAATTAGTTTGTATGTGTCTTACAGGGAAGTGCCTGTTCTTATCGGGGCTTACGGATGAGCAGCTGAACTACATGCATGATCAGAGTCTTCCAGAAAAATACGGCATCGGATTTACAAACATGGTCGAGAGGACCACCCCTGGAAGCAAAGACCTCTCAAAGTAAGGAATGTTTTCAAAAAACATAAAATAAAAATGTTAGGCCTTAAAAAGTCTTTTTAAGCATTTCGTAATTTTCTGATGTCCACCAACTTATATAACCAGTAGTTTTTGTGGTGGTGTAGTTTTTTCTGAGGCCCAATCTATTGAATTTTAACAATTCTGATTGGTCAAAAAGTGTTGATCCATTTTCTGTCGTAGATTTACGTTCATGGGGAAAAAGAAAATACACCCTCCTCTAATTTGGTTGGTTTTTTCATTTATAAGGGTCTAAATAGCAATGGTGTGGTCCACACCAAACTTCTACAAATCAAAACTCAGCAGATTTCAACTTGTAGTCATCTTGTCACAAAATGAACTCCGTAAACCAATCTTTAGACCACATTTGTGAAAAAATAATTACTCCCTATAATTTTAGATTTATAGAATTATAGAACCACCTTAAATGACTATAACTTAAAGTAAATGTTTTCTGTAGAATCTTAACTTTTAAACATTGCTGTAAATTAATGTCCTTGTTCTAATATAGTTTCTGTAGTATTTATTTATTTATTTTACAGTTTTGAAAGACTCAATAACACAAGCTGCATATTATGTTTAATCACTAAAATATTGCTGTGCTATAAGAGGATTAAAACACCTCGACATGTGTGTGCCGCTTCCTGTTGCAGTGTGCCACATTACATCACTCTGTCAGTGATTATTTTGCTATTGCAGCCCAATTATATTCCTTATATCATATTTATTTAATATATTAGTATGTAAAAAGATTAATAATTTAAGGGGGAAAGCAGCTATGCACTGTTTAAAATTTTTTATTTATTTTTTCTTCTAGTAAAGAGATTCGAGAAGGAGGCAAACAACTTCTGGAAAAGCTACAAAAATACCAGCCACGAATCGCAGCCTTCAATGGGAAATGTAATGTCATGTGCACTTTAAATACTTCCCTTGAACATTTGTCTCCTTACCGTACATGTGAAAAACCTCATTATTGTATTTCAGGTATTTATGAAACGTTCTGTAAAGAGATTTTCGGCGTGAAAGCCAAGAACCTGGAATTTGGACTGCAGCCCTACAAAGTTCCCGAGACAGAAACGGTATGAACCTCTGCGATTCGTTCATGCAAATGATCAGTATCTTTTACTCCTATGTGTCCAAGGTGTTTATTGAGCTGAGGTTTTCTTCACAGTTTTGCTACCTGATGCCTTCATCCAGCCCACGCTGTGCTCAGTTCCCACGAGCTCAGGACAAAGTTCACTTCTATATTAAGCTGAAGGAACTACGGGACCAGCTGAAGTGTGTGGTGCAGAACCAGGAGATTCAGGAGACACAGTACTCGTTTGATTTGGTGTTGGCTAAAGGTAACTAAGGATCACATAGATTGGGAACTTGAGAAATGGGAATCTCAACCTTCTTGTTTGGGTTATTTAGAGATGTTTTATATTCCTCATGTTCTCGTTTATAGAGGATGCCAAAAGGAAGGCCATCAAAGAAGAGCAGCTTGACCCTGGCTATGAGGAAACCTCTTCTAATGCGACACAACAGACATGCAGCTTCTATCCTGCTAATGAACAAGGTGGTTTTCGATGTCTCTTTACGCTCCCCTTTAATGCTGCAGGCCACCAAATATCAAATATGATACAAAATTAATTTTATAGTGGTGTTTAAAGGGAATAGCTAAATGGTTAAGGTGTTGGATGTCTAATCGTAAGGTTGTGAGTTCAAATTCCAGCCTCACTAAGTTGCCATACTGGACCCTTGAGCAATGTTTTTAACCCCCAACTTTTTAGTTGTTTAAAAAAAAACCTATATTATAATTGTAATTATAAGTTGGACACTAAAGAAGGAGAAAAGGATTTGTACCGATTGGCCAGGCAGAGGGACCGAGCTGGAAAGGATGTGCTGCAAGTTAGAGCAATAAAGGATGGAGATGGAAATGTGTTGACTAGTGAGGAGAGTGTTTTGAGAAGATGGAGGGAGTATTTGAGCAGCTGATGAACGAGGAAAATGATAGAGAGAGAGAAGGTTGGATGATGTGGAGATGGTGAAGCAGGAAGTGGAAAGGATTAGTAAGGAGGAAGTGAGAGCAGCGATTAAAAATTGGAAATTGGAAAGTCGGTTGGATCAGATGACATACCGGTAGAAGCATGGAGATGTTAAGGAGAGATGGCAGAGGAGTTTTTAACCAGATTTTTTAACACGATTTTGGAAGGTGAGAGGATGCCTGAGAAATGGGGGAGGAGTGTGCTGATACCGATCTTTAAGGATAAGGGAGATGTGCAGACCTGCAGTAACTACAGGGGAATTAAGTTGATCAGTCACACCATGAAGTTATGGGAAAGAGTAGTGGAAGTAATGATGAGAGTTGTGCGATTGTATAAGGAAGTCAGGTGTGTCAGAGAAGTATGTGAGGTGTAGTATGTGGTGCAGGACATGTATGAGGACAGTGACAGCAGTGAAGTGTGCAGTAGGAACGACAGACTGTGGTGACCCCCAATGGGAAAAGTCTAAAGAAGAAAAAGAAGATATACATATAATGTATGTAATTGTAACTACAGTATATAAAATAATTGTAAGTTGTTCTGGATAATTACATCTGCCAAAATGCCATAAATGTAAATATATATATATATATATATATATATATATATATATATATATATATATATATATATATATTTTTTTTTTTTACTTGCCCCACCAAATTTTTGTTTGCTTGTGTTACATTAAATCGAGTATGAAATTGGTTTTGGGAGAATCTAAAGGAAATAAATAAATAATGCAATCATTTATTCAGTTCTGACCAAAGTATAGGATGTAGGAGTAAGCCAGCACAATTCAAATTTCTCTTAGAATTGGTTAAATCACTAAATAATTTAAATGTAAATTGATATAAGACTAATATTTCAGACTTTACACATAATTCACAACTTGTACAAGCACAATTTCATGATTGGACCAATTGCAATTCATACTCACGAGCCTGGAAATATATTCTGGCTTCCTTTCCATCTCATTTTTTTAAACTCTTAAAAGTCTGAAGCAAGTTGCTATACACTTATAAGACAAATTCCAGTTGGAGTGCAGGTCACATGCTTTCTTACAGTGTAGTAAAAAGAAATGGCATGCACAGCATGAACTATTTAAGGTCACATTTACACCCTTATCCAGAGCAACTTACAACTGAGCAGTTGAGGATTAAGCTCTTAGGCCCTTGCTCGAGGGCCTAGCAGTAGCAGCTTGGTGGTGCTGGGATTTGAACCTATGACCTTCTGATCCAGAGTCCAATGTCTCAACCACTGACCTTCCTAGGTTAGTGAGTGTATACACACTTCTACACACTTCTCGGTTTAGTGAAGAGTATACACAATGCTACACACAATACACACTTTTCAGTATTTTTTTAAATGGTAGCTCATTGGATAGGATGTTGGACTTTCTTAAATCAAGAAGCTTTTTATTGTCATTTCAACCATATATAGCTGACGCACCACCAATCTGCCACTGCTGGTCCTCTTACCAATACTTAACCCTTGGGTGTGCCAATATTTTCATGCATGTACAATAAACAGATAGGTAAAGCACTTAGACATCGACTTTGACTTTTACTTTATTGATCCCGTGAGGGAAATTATTGTGTTACATTAGTAGGGGAGAGAGAATTTTTTTTTTTACTTATTTAAATAAATACAATATTGCAGATGATGCTACATAAAAAACTTTACACTTGTGTCCAAATGTAATTCAGTCCCAGTTGCATGCATTTATGTCACATACTACAGTGTCAGTTAACTGTATTCGCACTACTTAGATTAAGGATCGTTTCTCTAGGACCCAGGTGCTTTGAAAATTAACAAAAAACCCACAAAATTAACTAGAACACTTTTTAAACTGCACACGAGCCACGTTTAGTGCAAAATAGGACGAGACAGTGAGACCCATTGACACTGTACCACTGACTAGTACAGTAGATTTGAGATGCAATTTCAAATGCAAGTTTGCTTTTGAGTGCGAATGATTTGCCTGTATACAAATAAATACTGTTGTACATGTAAACAGTGAATGTTTTGTGCAAACAGCAATTTTGTGCAAACAGTTAATGGGTGTGTGTGTGTGTCAGTGTGTGTGTGTGTCAGTGTGTGTGTGTGTGTGTGTGTGTCTGTCTCAGTCAATTCCCTTTGTATTGAGTAGTCAAATGGCTTGTGGAAAGAAACTGTTACCTAGTCTGGACAGGAGGGCCTGGATGCATTGATACTTTTTCCAGACAGAAGGAGAGTTGAAGTGTGGGTGTGAGGGATGTGTGTGATAAGCCACAATGCTGCCTTAATTCTACTTTTTTCTTGTCTTTACAGGTGCTACACATCCAGAACAATCATCAGCTATGGGACAGGCCAAGTTTGACCAGTGGACCATGCAGCCGTTTACAGACCAGATTCCAGACATTCGGTTCTTTAGCGGCAATGAGTCGTCACAATCGAATACTTTTCGAAACTACAAGGAATAACAATTTAAATCTTTGTTTTTCTTACAGTAGCTGCCTGACTTTTTAGTCATGTGTTTCTATTTATTGTGTTTTGTAGAACTAGTAGATCATGTGTGGATGATGTATTCCAAATCCAGTGTTGTTTTTTTCCCCTTTTAATTTTGCTCTTTGTTTTTGTATTATGGACCTTCGTATGCAGAAGTGATGGATTTTACTTGAAAGCAGCATTATGTAAAGAATGCTGCTATTTTTTTTCTACTGTCAGGATGCAGTACTCAAGACTGTGATGTACTTCATTTTTTGTTGCTTTTTTTTAAAAATAAAGGTATGTATATTTTACCCCTGTTTACTAAGCTGAGGTCATGCTTGATGTATGGGTTGGTTTACTTGCATGATATTTGACACTAAATCATAGTTATTAGTGTTTATTTATGACCTCAACTGAAGGGTATTTATGCTCTTGCACTGTGTTATCTTGGAATGTTTGCACAAGCCGTGTAAAAGGGATTCACGATTTCAAAAGGAGCAGTTCACACCACATCGTCTAGGACTGATGTTTTTGATGACCCATTCTGTTCCACCTTTCTGTTTTTATATACTGATTGTATTTAATGTTCTTTACTGCTACAACTTACATTTGATGTAAATGCTCTGGGAATTTGTTGCAGGGTGTATTACATGTACAGATGCGCATCAAGCTAGGTTTTTATATTTATGGTGTAATTACTTTAGTGTGATTTAGTATCATGACTTTTTGTAAAACACATATGGAGAAATAAATAATACTCACGACTGGACTGTTGGAAATGATGGATTAAAAAAAAAAAAACTCTCCCATTCTTTTGTGTTTGAGTGTTTTGTGCCACTCAGTACTTATTTGACCATTAAATACTTGAATTAATATATCTGTAAATTATTACATGTTATAGGAAAATGCATACAATAAGGAATAGATACAGTAGGTAAATCAATATCAACAATTAGACTTAGAACAATCAAGCCTTTTTTTTGTTTTGTTTTGTTTTAGTTTGATTTTCTTTTCCGTGCATCCACGAAGAAACAGGAAAAGGATTTGTTTTTTTGTAGTTTGGTTATGGAGTATTGGAAGAACAAAAAAAATCGTTCCTTTATCTTAATAATAATAATAATTATTTTAATATAATTATAATAATAATAATAATTATTATTATTATTATTGTTGATTTTGAAAGTTCAGGATTATTTAACATTGCACATCTATGTACCTGCTATTGACTAACAAACTAAATCAATATCTTAATAAAAAAACAAAGAAATATGATGATATAAATAAAATTATTTAAGCTTTTGATTATATCTAAATGTGTGATCCCCTAGATTATTATACAGGCCGATCACTTTATTATGACGTGGATAAAACAGGAAGTGGCAGTTTGACAGCCAATAGCGATCGAGCTCTGAAACATTTAAACGTCAAAGAAAAGGGTAGAGTAAATAATGGGGGAGGGGGTTAAGTAAAATCGGTTTAAAGAAAAGATAACATAATGTAATTAAAAGATGAATAAACACATTTGTGAAATAATCGTTGTTCATTTTTATATCATATAAATAAATATAAATAATACATGTTAAAAAAACAAAAACATTATAATCCGAAGCAGGAATTCAGTCCTCCTTTTATTCTGTAGTGGTACATTCCAGTGCCGGAAAGCCTCGTCGCTGCAGGACGGCTGTGTTGGTCTTTGTTGCCATCCGCTGGATTTGTTTTTCATAGGAACAAAATATATATTTAAACGGATTATTATCGTTATCTGTTCGTATTAATAAGGGTATGTATGTTTTAATTTACGAATGGGTCATGTATTTTGTTATTATCTACAACTTGACCTTATAATATTTGAAGCGAGGTAGCTAGCTAGCCCCTGACATCCATTCATAAAGCTGAGAGCAGGCTAAGTGCCTGTGTTAGCAAAAAAAATAAAGAACAATATCTGTAATATGTTCAAAGATTTAATTAAACTGATATAAATAAATACATGTAAAAATATATTGTATTTGTTTATGAACGTATTGGCTGGTTCTCTTGACTCAGTATTGAGTATTGGATAATATATCGAGTTAAATGGATTGTGTAAAAAAAAAAAAAATGGAAGCCCTGCTGAACTGCCTGCCTGCTTGCTTGTCTCAATTAATCTGATAAATGTTGATTTCTTTATTTCTGGGTGTTGGCTAGCTATCTCAATCACCATTTGATACATGTACATATTTTTTTGTAATTAGCATAACGACTATAAGTGTCACCTGCTAAAAAGAATAGACTGGTTAGGAACATTCTCCATCCATGATCTTCCTATCTAGCACCGAGAACACCATTTTCAAGAGAAATAAATATCCATGTTGGTTTATCACTAAGTCTCCGTAAAGATGGATGAAAGAAGTTACGGATCTTTGCCCCATGTGCCCTCGGATTATGTTCAGCACTGGTGAGTTTCCCCCCGCTTTGTCATCAAATGGCGCCAGGATTCAATGTTCATGTTCTAGCCATCTGCGTTTCATAAGCATGCTGATGGAACACTGTGCAGATTCTCCACTCACCCTGAATGTTACTAACCAGCCTATGAAAATGGCAAATAGATACTAATTTGCAAATAACCCGATTAGCTGTTGCAATTGATTATTTTATCCATATTGATGCTAGTTCTGTGGTTTTAATAAAGCACTGATGCAGAATTAACTCTGTCCACATTTTTCAGTGTTGCCAACTCTCTTCTAAGCCACTAGACGTGTTATGACGTTATAAAGTCGGATTTGCATATTCATCGATTCTGATCGTTAACATATCTGCTTACAAATAGAGTACATGAGGAGAAGTTTCATTTAGAACTAAAAAGGACCAAAGTTGGCCCGTGTTAACTTCTGATTTGACCCAATATGATAGAAAAGAAATGCCACGAAGACTGATGTTCATTTCTGGTTGAACGTTTTAATGTTTTATTTTTATGCTGCAAAAATATAAATTGAATGTTATTATTTCAAATTTACATTACTAAATTATTCCATAAGTGAAAAAGGACCCAACAGTGGCAGCTTGGTGGTGCTGGGGCTTTAACCCCCAACCTTCTGATTACTAACCCAGAGCCTTAACTACTAAACCACCATTTTTTATTCAGAAAAGAAATTTAAATTTTGGAAATTATTCCTTGGAGCAATAAGATGTTTGAGAATGGCACCATACGATATTCACTTATCCACCCAAAATGAAAAGGTCAGAGACGGTGAGTAGGTAACAGTAACAGTTGCTCGGGCATTGAATCGGTGAACAGTGATGATCAGTGATTTGTGATTAAGTACAGTTGTGGTCAGTGATTGGTTATTATGAACAGTGACGATCAGCGATAGGTCATAGTAAAGAATGGTGATCAGTGATAGGTCACAATTTCAACACAGTGGCACAAAGGCATTACATTTATTACATTGGTATTATATTAAAAGTTCTTAGACATAACACTTATTTCAGTACTTTATAGAAAAAAATAGGTCTTTAATTATTGTTCAGGCATCTTCATGTCAGCAAATGAAGTCAGGATGGTCACTAAACAAGTGCTTAGGTTTTCACTAGACTATTATAATTCACTTTTATTAAAGGGGCTTAACATTTTGATTTGCACATTTTGAACACTGAACTATACATTGTGTCCTTGCATTGAATATAAGTTTAAACAGAATGTTTACATGAAATTTTTGTGTACATTTTTCTATAAACCACAACAATTTTTTTTTATTAAACTTTTGATTGAATTTGCATTTGTATAGGGTTCAGTCTGCACAGCAACACCTCCAAGCCCTTCATGCACAGCATTCTTATATGGCTAATGGTAACGTTGCACACTTCATGGAAGGACACGGAGAAGAACCCGGAATGATGGAAATGCCCGTTCATGAGCCGCCTGCAGCACCGCAGGAGACCGGTGCTCCCCAGGAGGGTACATACAAAATGTTTTAATTAATACATCATGCAAAAAAGCATCTACGTATCATTGTTTTTCATGTATTTGATCACATGCGTGTGTATGCTAATTCACTTGTTCTAATAAATCCTTTAACAATTTACATAGAACCTTTTGGTTCAGCAGAAGTGGTACCTGATAAACAGGTTAAGAAAATGTGTTGATTATTTAACATATAATGAAGGAATGAAAACAATGCGATTTTTCATTTGGTCATGTTCTTATGTCCTTCTATATGGAAAGGTATATTTAATGCTTATTGGAGGACTCTCCAGTGCAGAGTTTTGTCATAGTCGGAAAAGTAGACATTGTCCTTCAGCTAAAAGTCTTTGGGACAAAGGGTTTTGCGCTATCTCGACAAACTTGCTAGAAAACAAGTGCGCACCTGTTTTACAGCCCTTTCATTACATTGCATGTTACTCCACATGCATGTAAAGTGCGATTTATGTGCTTCAGTAAATCAAAGCTGCTGTGGCTTAAGAGGAATAAAACAGTTCAAGGCATGCTGTTATTAGAAAAATGTTTTTTAAATAAAAAATGTAAATGTGTCATTGTTTTTACTCAAAGCTCCCACTAAAGGGAAGAGGGGCAGAGCTGCAAACAAACAGCCAAGAGCCAAACCAGGTCCCAAGCCTAAGAAGGCTAAGGTGGAAAAAGAGGCCCAACCAGCTGAAGGAGCACAGGAGAAGATTGACGAGTCCTTCAAGAAAGTTAAAAGGAAAATCGATCGCTTTAAGGGCATGTCCGAGGAGGAGGTTATGAAAAGAACTCTGCCAGATATCCTTATACCCAACCTGGACTATGTAATTGTACGTACATTCGTGTCTGTGTCTAGAATACCTGAATGTTATCAATTGGCTATTGAATGTATTAATTTATTTAATTTATTCTTTCCTCCTTTAAGATTGGAATCAATCCAGGTCTGATGGCTGCCTACATTGGAAGATGGTTTCCTGGACCTGGGAACCATTTTTGTAAGTATTGTCAGTTTGAAAGCTGTTCAAACTTGTCTAATAGATTTGTTTTTACTTCTGTGGGTCTGTTATTAGTTATGTAGTTGTTCATCATTTCGTTCGTATGCCTTTTTTTTTTTTTCTTCTTCCAGGGAAGTGCCTTTTCCTCTCCGGTTTCACTGAACAGCTGCTGAACCACATGCACGACCAGACTCTCCCTGAGAAATACAGCATTGGCTTCACAAACATGGTGGAAAGAGCAACACCAGGAAGCAAAGACCTCTCAAGGTTTGGCGTGTTTTTTTCACACATTTAAAACAATTGATGTCCAACATTTTCACTTGGATTAATCCATGTTTTTAGAGTCTTTATTTGATACCCATCATTATCTGCATGTGCAGTGGTAGCCCATTGGTTGAGATGGTCATGTTCAAAGCCCAGCACCACCACTGCTGGGTCCTTGAGAAAGGCTTTTGACTCAACTATAAATTAGGTCATCTGCCAACGTAGCTAAAAAAATTTTTTAGAAGCAATACATTATGCCATATGATCCGCAAAGTTGCATCTTACCTTTTTTCCAAGTGATCTTGATTAAAGTCACTATGATTTTACGATCTGGTGCTGTCCTTTTATCAAAATGATAAGCTAGTGTGATCTTTACAATTCTTGTGCTTAATTTTTACATTGTAAAATGTTTAAACCAAAATACTGGTTTATAATTTCTGAAAAGAGATTGTTTATTGCCAGCAGTTTTCGAGCAAAGCCATATATCATGCTTGTTCCTCTAAATGGCCAAACTCCGAAAAAAAACACAGCTGCAAATGTTTGGTGGTTAGAATTAAGTTGTTTTACTGACTGACGTGTAAAACCGAAATTTAATTAACATGTTAAAATGATTGCTTGGTATTAGATCATTTTTATTAATAAATGTAAACAGATTAATTAATACATGTAATGCTTTTAAAACCCAGTTTCTAATTATCACTTTTTAACTCCATCATTTTCCTTTCTGATGCAGTAAAGAGCTCCGTGAAGGTGGCAAAATTTTAGTGGAGAAGATTAAACAGTTTAAACCCCTCATAGCAGTTTTCAATGGAAAATGTAAGTATGTAAAAACTATATATACACACACACACAAAAAACAGGCATAACTGTATGGCCACCGATCAGGCATAATGTAACCCCTTTTGGTGCCACAACAGTCGTGACCCATTGAGCATTAACTTCTATAGCAATTTGAGCTACAGGAGCTCGTCTGTTGGATCGGACCACACGGGCCAGCCTTCTATTCCTTCATACATCAGTGAGCTTCGGCTGCCCGAGACCCTGTCGCTGGTTCACCACTGTTCCTTCCTTAGACCATTTTTTTGATAGATACTGACCACTGCAGACCAGGAACATCCCACAAGAGCTGCAGTTTTGGAGATGCTCTGACCCAGTCGTCTAACCATCACACTTTGGCCCTCGTCAAACTCACTCAATCCTTACCCTCACCCATTTTTCCTGCTTCTAACACATCAATTTTGAGAAGAGAATGTTTACTTGCTGCCTAATAAACCCCACCCACTAACGGGTGCCACGTTGAACAGATTAACAGTGTTATTTACTTCACCTCTTATAATGTTATCATGTCATAATGTTATGCCTGATCGGTGTATATGTATGTGTGTATGACAATGTATTTATTGCATGGAGCAATGTCCTTCTAATCTTTATTTTCTGTTTTCCTCAAGGTATATATGAAATGTTCTGCCGAGAGCTATTTGGGAAAAAGCCCAAAACTCTGGAATTTGGCTTGCAGCCACACAAGATTCCTGACTCTGACACGGTAGGACACCAGCAGCCATTTATTATGCTCATTTTCATTTGTAAAAAGTTCACTGATGTATCATCTGTATGCCTTTAGGCGCTGTATCTAATGCCCTCCTCAAGTGCCCGCTGTGCCCAGTTCCCTCGAGCTCAGGACAAAGTGCATTTCTACATCAAGCTTAGAGAACTCCGAGACCAACTGAGGGGCATGGCCAAACCAAAGGATATCGAGGAAGTCAAGTACACCTTTGATCTTGGCATGGCTAAAGGTAAGGATGCAGGATTTGAAGGTCCATTGCACCGGAATGTTTGTGCATATAAATATAACATGTAAGATAATGTCATGAAATATTTTAAAATATTTTGGAAACTTTTGTGCGTGTTTTTACAGAGGATGCTAAGAGAATGGCCATTAAGGAGGAGCAGTACGATCCTGGTTACGAGGCTGCATTTGGAGGGCAGTATGGGGAACCTGGATTGGAGGGAGGCAATGGCCACTGTGCCTTTGCTTCTGGAGAAGCAGGTTAGAAACTATAGATTGAAAACCTTCTGGATTTCAATATATGAATGTGTGTGTGTGTGTGTGTGTGTGTGGGGGGGTGTTCTGGAATGTTAATATGTGTATCAATGTACAACATGTTATTGATTTGTCGGTCTGATCTATCAGAAGCAGCAGAGAAGGAGTCTGGGGAATCCAATGCAATGGGCCAGCTTCCAGACGGCCAGTGGATGACCAACTCCTTCGCTGATCAGATTCCGGAGATCGGAAGCTCGTCACAAGCGCAGACTGGGGCCGTATGAGCAGGACTGTCATCTCAGTAAGGGCCTTGACTTCTGTGCTCATCCACAGCAGTGCCTCTCACCAGCTTCTCCCAGTTCTGGAGCAATCTCAATACGTGCACTGACCTTTGCTGATTTTGTTTAAAATCTGTTACATTAGGTAATAAGACTATTGTGGTTGCTGTGTGCACAAGTCACTCAGCGGAATAGGATGACGTGTCTGATCCGAAGCAGAAATGGCTACTTCAGAGACTCTCACAGGTCACCTGCTGCTCTCAATAACTGTAAAGCGAACCTCAGTTCTTCAACTGAAGACCCGTATCATGAAACACCTCTTCTTTTTTTTTTTTTTGGCCATTTAATTCTTTACAATGAATTTAAAGTAGACATTCTAGGAAGTAGTATTTCTATGGAACTGAGCTTGTTCTTTTATATTCTGTGTCCAAAACATTTTTTGTTTTTGCTTAATGTATAAGCACCGATGCAGTTGATTTTCTTGTGATATCAGGGACTGATAGTTGATTTTAAGACAGAACAGTATGTAGATTGATTTGGTTGAAAGTTTTTATTATTTTTTTTTTTTTTTGTGCAAAATATATTGCACACTTTTTTTTTTTCTCTTCCTCAAAGCTATTTACATACTGTAGGTCAGCATGGAAGCAGTAAGATTATAAATCCCCCTTTTCATATAAAGAAAAATTGTTGTAATAGGGCAAGTAGAATAGGTAAAGCAAGTAAAATGTCTGTAATCAAAGCAAAAAAACCCACCATTAATCTATCAAGGTGCATTCCTAAAAGATTATACTGATACAATCATGTGACTGGTGGTGTTTATAGGTATTTGTTCAAGTGTCAAAAACGGGCACGCTGCCTTTTCGAGTACTGGAAAAAAACACCGTTTTTTTTAATGACGCATGGTACTGTGTGAATTTTAAAGCTTTGATTTACTGTGGTTTTACTGTTTTATATAAAATACTCGGTGCTATTTTGTTATTTTTATCATATACACGATTACTACTTTCCCTCTATTAAAATTTTATTGCATTCAGCATACTCTGGTTTAATGTTTATCTTTAGAACAGGTAATTATTTATTTATAATGACAATAATTACCTTACAATGGAGCGAAAAGTCTTTAGATACTAGAAGCTGGGTGTACATATTTAAATGTCTTTTTTTTTTTTTCACCGTTGTAGTAGATTTAGATTCACATATCTAAAAAAAAAATGTAAAAAAAAGAATGATGAGGTAGACCCAAATGAAAGGGTAGAAATTAAACATTCAATGGTTTAAAAAAAAAAGAAGAAGAAATATACTTGATCCAGATCATCCATTGTACAGAAGTTTGCCACGTCTGTTGTTTCTAACTTTTGCAGTGCGAAAACCTTTTCTCAGACAGTTTCATCCACACCAATGCTTTTATCTGCGAGGTGATTTCACAGCCAGACACCATTTTCAACATCCAGCCAGAAAATCTATTTGTGATTGAGCACAGCTAGCATTAATAACATATTTATGGGACCAAAAATGCAAAAGATATACCAAAAAAATAAAAGCTTTTAAAGGCCTTAATTTATAAATAATTGCCTAGAAAACTCAAGTCAAGTCAAGAGGCTTTTATTGTCATTTCTACTATACACAGTGGTACACAGTACACAGTAAAAATGAGACAACGTTTCTCCAGAACCCTGGTGCTACACTAAACAACAAACAACAAAACAACATTAAGCTAAAACACAAGTTACATAAAGTGCATCGAGTGCAACCTGGTGCAAACAGTGCAGACAGACAGTGCAGACAGACGACACAAGACAAGACACAAAACCTTATATAAAACACAAAACCTTATATAAGACACAAAACCTTATATAAACTATAATATATGTTTATTTTTTTTCTATTTGATCTGTAATAATTCATGTAGTAGAGCTTAATAATTTTCCATTTTGCAATGAGCAGTCAAATAGGTGTTCCTATTTAAAAAGACCATGAATGTATTTGGGTAGATGAATTGCTTTACCTCAATAGCATGAGGTAGACAACTTCCACAGGCAAAATGCACACAACCAGTATAACTGTGACAAATTTCACAGCAAAGAGTTCACTCGTCCATCCGGGTTTCTTCACACAAGCTTTGCAGAAGACTGTAGGACCAGACACAAAACATAATTTCGGCATTAGATTATCAAAATTATAACGTTCTTGTCAGTAAACAACCCTGGGGCACTGAAATACCTTTTTGGATGTAAACAGGCAGCAGGTTATCATCCTGTCTATCCAGCACAGGTCCCGATTGTCCGGGCTCAATGTTATTATCTTGCCATTGGTAGTTGTGTGTATTGAACCAGGGACACTTGTCCAGTACAACTTTAGTGTAAATTGAGTCATGTAAGAAATCTAAAATCAGAAATATTATTGTAAAAACATACATGGAATAAAGGGAATTATAAAGGTACGAACATCACGTCAAAAGTATATTATTATGGCCTTCTCTAATTACATTTTGCTCACCATTGTCTTTCAAAAACACCAGTGTGTTTTTGTATCCGTTGTGACAAATCTCTGCCATAATCTAAGAATGGAACCAACCAGTCATTCAAAGCTTAAATAACACATAAAGAAAAATGTCACTGTAATTCAAGACGCCTATAAAGTGATCCTACTGAAATATTTGTTTAGAATTAGTGATTCTGGTTGTTTTTGTATTGTTTCTGTGAGAAGTTAGCGGCTGTCTGCTGTGCTAATGTCACAGGATGATATTGTTAGCGCAAGTGCGGTTGGGTTTAATAGGTTTATATCAGACATAAAGCATAAAGACTGAGCTCCTTAGCTATTTAGCCATTTCTAGACTAATAAGCATGATGGTGGTTTTATTGGAGCCTGATGTGTGAACAGAGAGCACAGATGAAGTGGTGAAACAGCTAGAAATTTTAAAGGACTAGAGCACTGCTACATTGATAACTTTCTATAGAAATAAACCAAAAGCTAATTCCAACTGGCTCCAGCATCAGCAGGTAATCAAGCAGCATTGTGGGTGTAGAAAACCATTACACTAAAGATCACATGCAAATTATAAACATTTAAATTCTATAATATATGTTTATTTTTTCTATTTGATCTGTAATAATTCATGTAGTAGAGCTTAATAATTTTCCATTTTGCAATGAGCAGTCAAATAGGTGTTCCTATTTAAAAAGACCATGAATGTATTTGGGTAGATGAATTGCTTTACCTCAATAGCATGAGGTAGACAACTTCCACAGGCAAAATGCACACAACCAGTATAACTGTGACAAATTTCACAGCAAAGAGTTCACTCGTCCATCCGGGTTTCTTCACACAAGCTTTGCAGAAGACTGTAGGACCAGACACAAAACATAATTTCGGCATTAGATTATCAAAATTATAACGTTCTTGTCAGTAAACAACCCTGGGGCACTGAAATACCTTTTTGGATGTAAACAGGCAGCAGGTTATCATCCTGTCTATCCAGCACAGGTCCCGATTGTCCGGGCTCAATGTTATTATCTTGCCATTGGTAGTTGTGTGTATTGAACCAGGGACACTTGTCCAGTACAACTTTAGTGTAAATTGAGTCATGTAAGAAATCTAAAATCAGAAATATTATTGTAAAAACATACATGGAATAAAGGGAATTATAAAGGTACGAACATCACGTCAAAAGTATATTATTATGGCCTTCTCTAATTACATTTTGCTCACCATTGTCTTTCAAAAACACCAGTGTGTTTTTGTATCCGTTGTGACAAATCTCTGCCATAATCTAAGAATGGAACCAACCAGTCATTCAAAGCTTAAATAACACATAAAGAAAAATGTCACTGTAATTCAAGACGCCTATAAAGTGATCCTACTGAAATATTTGTTTAGAATTAGTGATTCTGGTTGTTTTTGTATTGTTTCTGTGAGAAGTTAGCGGCTGTCTGCTGTGCTAATGTCACAGGATGATATTGTTAGCGCAAGTGCGGTTGGGTTTAATAGGTTTATATCAGACATAAAGCATAAAGACTGAGCTCCTTAGCTATTTAGCCATTTCTAGACTAATAAGCATGATGGTGGTTTTATTGGAGCCTGATGTGTGAACAGAGAGCACAGATGAAGTGGTGAAACAGCTAGAAATTTTAAAGGACTAGAGCACTGCTACATTGATAACTTTCTATAGAAATAAACCAAAAGCTAATTCCAACTGGCTCCAGCATCAGCAGGTAATCAAGCAGCATTGTGGGTGTAGAAAACCATTACACTAAAGATCACATGCAAATTATAAACATTTAAATTCTATGCTATATGTTCCAGAAGGATTTTTCTTCTCAGAAATGTGAATAATGTAAATTTTGACATGTTTGTGGTTTACCTCAGGTTCTGGTGGGAAAAAGGCTTGGATAACACGGTGCACGTTCACCAAGTTGATGTTAAGGCTCATATTGCAGTGTCTCACTTCTTGGCAATAGACCGGGTTGTCATATGGGCAGATGTCACTTTCACCTGAGAATGGCGAGACAATGATGGTATTCTTCAGACTGGAATACGGAGCACTGTCACTCAAAGCGCCATCTACATAGTGCTAAAAAGAGATGTAAACATAAACAAACATTAAACAAATCTACAGTACTGGCAAAACCTCACGTGCCACCATTTTCTTGTGTATTTTTGGTGCAATGAGATGTTTGGGGGGACACTAGTAAGAGCATACTCTTTATATTTCTTTCACACTAGAATGTAATATAGTTTTCTTGTATGCAAAGGTAGAATCATGAGCAGGATTGAAATTTTCCTACAAAAACTTACAATTCCACCAAATGATTAAAGTTCATCTAGAGAGAAAAAAAAGCTGTTTACAAATGTACCCATAAGGCTTAAACATTTAAAGAGAAAAAAATGGAAAAGCCACTTGATATTTATTTACTTTATCTATTTTTAATTCAGACCATTAAAAGCTATATATTTTGCTATTTCAGACTTAGTCATCTGGCCTGTGAACATGCTAATTAGACCTTATTATAAATATACTGTGCATTATAAGGTCCCTGGTGGTCTAGTGGTTAGGATGCGGCGCTCTCACCACTGCGGCCCGGGTCAGGGAACCAACCCCAGCCACTCTTAGTGCCCGTCCCAAGCCTGGATAAATGGGGAGGGCTGTGTTAGGAATGGCATCTAGCGTAAAAACGTGCCTAATCAAACATGCGGATGATCCGCTGTGGCGACCCCTAACGGGAGAAGCCAACAGAAAGTTTATACTGTGCATTATGTGAACAAATGTATTGAGACAGCTGACTTTTCCAGCCATATGTGTTTCTTCCCCGAACTGTTACCACAAAAATGAAGGCACACAATGGCATAAGGTGGATGTGAAAGCATTATAATCTCCTTCCACTTGAACTATGAGATCCAAATCTGTTCCAGTATGACAATGCCCAGAGTTCCATAAACATATGGGTTGAATTGGAAAATCTTAAAGGCTCTATTGAACACTTTTGCGATGAATTGGAATTCTGACTGTACCCCAGGCCTCCTCGCATCTCCTACCTCAGTAACTGACTTTACTTCAGCCCTTGTGGTTGAATGAGCAAAATCTTCAAAAGCATACTCTAAATTCTAGTGGAACATCTTCCAAGAATGGTGGAGGTTTTCAGCAAATGGGGATTAAATGTGGAATGGGATGCTCAAAAACAACATACTTTATGGTCAGGTGTCTACAAACTTTGGTCATTATAGTGTAGTAATAATATATAGTGTATAATAATTGTTCTTCCTTTAATACTTACAGTGCCATGATAACTGGGTGGTACCACTCCACAGTACAGTGGGAAAAAACAGCTACAGTATAAAGCCTGGACAAAATACACCCAAAAAAACAGAAAGCAGTAACAGTATTAATGTTAACAGTCCACTCTGGCGTTCAGATTTTATGCTCCAATTTTTAATGCAACAAATTCATCACTCCCTGTATTTTTGATCAGCTAAGCTCACCTGGATGAGATCGTCCTTGCTAGTGAACTCGGACACCAGCACATTCTTCCCATCCGACAGACGTGTCAGTGACACGCACAATTTTCCACTGGCAAGTAGGTGAGCGTTATCGGGCAGCTCTCGAATCAGAAGCTGCCTGGTTAACTTCAACAGGTTAAAGGAGGGATGCATGGAGCTCAGGATGCCTTTTCGAGCCTCTTTGGCTAGTGCCATTAGATTTTCACAGCACCTTGCTCGAATGCAAAAAAACACTTCTATTTATTCACACACTTTGTGGTTCTTATGATAATTTTGTTGGTTATTGTTTAACATGACAATTGTTAAATCATTAACTCACCGTGTCAACAGTGACTATGATGAAATTGGAAATACTACACATCATGTTTATTCAGCTTGCTAACTTCTGAAATGTCATAATCTTGTAACCTTCACTTCTGCACATTCCCTTCAATGCCATAGCCTTAGAACCATTTCTGTACCTCTTCATGATGTCCACACGTCTCTGCACTGTTATAGCCTTTATATTTATTCACTGTACATATGCTTACATATATATCACTTGCTGTAAATATGCTACATATTTATCTGCACTTTTGCACGATTGCTACTTTTGCACTTCTGGTAGATGCCAAACTGCATTTCGTTGCTGTGTACCTGTACAATGCAATGACAATAAAGTTTCTTGTGTCTTGAGCAGCCTGCTATAAAGCTCTGACCTCAATCCTATTAAACACCTTTGGGATGAATTAGAACGCACACCTCACCCTATCAGTACCTTACTTTACTAATGCCGTTGTGGATGAATAAGCACAATTCTTAACAAGCACGATCTAAAATCCAGTCTAAAATCTTTCCAGAAGAGTGGAGGTTATTTTAACATCAAATGGTATATTTGATGTTATATATTTGATGTTATCACTTACCTGGTGACAATTGACACACTATCATAGCTGCTATCAGTGCTCCAGATGAAGCTCCACAAATTTTCTTGGTACTTTGAATTAGGTGTTGAGCCTGTTCCAACAGACAAGTGTAGACTCCAAAATAATAAATTCCCAAAAATCCACAACCCACAAATGTAATATTCCACTCATTATTTGAGGTGAGGTGTTTTTCATGCATGTTTCTATCAGCAGGTACTTGTAATGAGGATGACGGTCACAGCAGTTCACAATAACAATTATGCAAGAGTCATGGCAGGAGTGTTGACTTTGAACCCAACGTAATATCAACTAATCTGCTTTTTTCTTCTTTATTGTGTTGCTATGTGGTATTACAGCATGTCTATATATGATTCATACAGTACATGCTTACCAGTGTAACATGGTACCAGTCTGTTATTCCTTTCAATGGTTTTATATAATCATTACTACTGAACTATGTAGCCCAGCATGTTATTGTGTATCTTTCGCCAATCGGTTTGTGCCGGACTGTACCTCAGACAGGGTTCACTGTAGCTGTGCGCACTGGCAAAACAAAATTCCTTGATCATACTTTCTTTTATATTTTATTAAATGAAAAGTAAAAGCGTCCAAACAACCTTAAAAGTTACCCAAGCTTCAGAAATGGAAGAAGAACCTAATTTTTAAAGTTGTCTATACAAAATCTTTAAAATAAAGAATAATTATAGGATAATAGCAAAAAAATATTTTTGTATTAATTAAAAAACAATAGAATAAGAGTAAACAAATCATGAAGCTACCATTATCTATTAAGGTGTAAGCTTCACTATGCTTGCCCTGTCATACAAATCATAGACAAAAAAATTTAGTACCTAACATAGCTGCAATAATTACCAGGTTGCAGGTTTACAGGTTTGTGCTGCACTTATTTTGTTTTGATTTTTCAGTGTTTCCATGTACCTATGTGTCCCCAATTTATAAAAGCTCACATGTCGAAAGGTCGTTTATCAAATGAAATGATTACTAATAAATACACATTGTAACTGCTACTGAGCCTGTTGTCCATAACTAATAAAAACCTAAAAACCCAAACATTTTCTTTTCTAATGATTTGTCCTCCACCGTGGACAATGTCAATCTGTTACAACACAAAATAATTTGCCATTCATTTTTGTAAAATGCTCAGAAACTCATTATATGATATTCGTCCTGAGATGTTTTTATCAAGGAAAGATGTAAGATGGAAAATATCTTCCTCTGAGAGATTTATGTTGTATTGCCTCAAAACCTGTTGAGAGGACAAACATTTAAATTAGTATATACTTTATTAAGAAGGAAGGTAAGATAAATGCTAGATTGTATTATATCACCTCCAGCATATGCTACCATTTCCATAATTGCATTAAAAAGCACTATCACATATTACTGTACACAATTAACGATCTATAATGTACAGTGTAATGTAGGATGATATCAAGGGCTCTATGTGGTAATTAAAGATAAAGCAGAATTAGTTACTTTTCTGAAATCCTGAACAGAAATCTTTCCTGTGCGTCCTTTGTCACAAGAGATAAACCCCTGCTTCAAGGCTCTAAAGTAGAGCTGGACAGAAGGACACAGCCTGAGCAAGGTATCCATGCACTGCTTACTCATCGGCCCCGAACTCAACTGTAGAACATAGATAGAAAAAAAAGCTGTAGAGCTGCTATATACCCTATTTCTTTCCTGATAATACAGTCTATAGTTTTAATTCAAGAACAACTGGGTATTGACTAATCAGGCCTTACCGTTGATGGAATGTGCAGTTTGCGTCTGCGACTGAAACTATTGGCTTGAGGTTTGAGAGTGAGCACAAAGTGCTGCAGGAATTCTGGGTAAGAAAGTCGTTCCTTTCTTCCGATGTTATACTTCTCACGCAGTTGCTCGAACTGGGAATGTGTTAGGCTAATATGGAAATCCTCCAGTATGCCTGTGGACATTTACACAGCAGTGAAAAACTATAATTCTCACTATGCACTAGAATTTAGCTTGCATTGGCATCATGAGGTTCCCTTTATCCCCAAAGGAACGTCAACAGAACATCATTTGAACAATACACTAAAAATTTTAACAATACACAACAGGGCATATGCATAGCATGGGCTGTCAAACAGAAGTCAGTGGTTAAATAGAGCATCAATCAGAGAAACCGAGAGGCCAACATAACTCTCAATATACTGCTAATACAATACCATATTAATGGTTTTCTCAGTGTGATCAGCACTGCCAAAGGTAGATAGGCTTCTCTTATCACAGCTACCAGAAAGTCAGCACATCTATGCGACAATGGTGTTATTGCAGTACATTTTACCAACAGAATCAATTTAGCCATACCTAAGAAAGTCTCTACATCAATCTCCCCAGTGCTCCCTGTGTCAGTCTCCCTGCACCTTCTCTGAACCTCTCGCCAGCATGACCGAATCTGGGATCGCAGCCTCCTCTCCACAGCTTCCGGATTTAACAAAGATCTCTCTGTAGATCGTCCACAGACTGCAGAGGAAGGCCTGAGCTGCTCTGGAACTAATAACTGGACAAGAAAAACGATCAGATCAATGACAAATGTTACTGTCAGTGAGCAGGGTTTTACTAAGGCACTGTATGTGTGAACAAACACATATAATGACACCTTGCTTTTCCCAAGGTTGCAGGGTGCTGTTTTTGGGCACTCTGGAGCAGCAGAAGGTGAGCGCTCTGATGGACTGGAAGAATGTGATCCTCTTTTATTTCCCTGTTCTATCGGTTCTCCACTGAACTTCTTCAGGAACTTGCGGTAATCCAGTTTTCCAAAACCACTGATCGGCAACATTTTCCACAAATCTTCAAACTGTAAGGTTACATTTACTGTTTACTACTGTTTGGGAAAGGTAAAAACATAGCTATATGTTTAGCAATATATCATAAATAAAATATTAGATATTTAGATATTGTCAGGCTTACCTGTTCATCAGTGAGTCTCATGAAGTGATGATCACAGATGGTCCTGAAGTCCTCTTTTGAAATCATATTCACTCCAGCATAATCTAAATCTACCATCTCCTTGGTGATGGTATAAATGCGAGCAGAAACAACTTCCTGGATCCGCGTTAGTATATCAGTGATTGGTAGCAGACGTGCCTGGTTATGGAAGCGTACCTTGTTGATTTTCTCAAGCCATTCCTCAGATGTCTGTAATGAATGTAAATTGTATGTTCACTTTGATGTAAAGGAGAATTTGTCCATTCGATACATTGTTGTATCTTTAATAAGTGCTTCATCTTGGTCAGGATGGCAGTAAATCTGAAACCTAACCTAGGAAGGCTGGGTGCAATAAAGGAATACATCCTGGAGGGTCCCAAAGCAATGCACATGCACACAATTAGGAGCCATGACTGAAGCAACCCTCCTACTAAAATGTTTCGGTTGTAGGTAGAAAAGATGAGAACCCAGAGGACACCCATGAAGATGTATAGAACATAATTAAGAAATAGTAAGTAATCATCGTGCCGCCTTAGGTCTATTAAATTGTTTTATCAAATGCACTCGTGTCATTAATTTTCATGTGCATATTTTTTACCTCTTGGTTGTGAAGATTGAAGATGTGAAGAAACTGTTTCCAGTCCACCTGGCTTTCCTCTTCTTTGATTGACAGCTTAGTTAGCAGGTGTGCATATTGCACATCAGTGAGTTTAATGCAAAATTGGTCCAGCACCCGTCGAAACTCTGCCTGAGCTATCTTGCCATTTCTATTCTTATCAAATGCTGTGAATGCCTGGAATTATAAAAACACAAACAATAAATTGTTCAAATGCATTTAATTGCTATTTTGACTGAGTAAAAAGTAGCTGACCAGTTTTGCACAACACCATTTAATCAAAAATTAGTTCAATCATTAGACCCTACCTTGGTTAGTGTATCCAAGGAGTCTGTGACATGTTCTCTGACCTTCTGCAGAGCTCTGTTAGGGCTGAGACTCTCTACACTAGCTTCTGTAACTGAAGACATAATTGCAGGACTGCCTGGAGCCATTACAGACCTGCTACTGACTCTTTGCCCAGCAATACGGTCCAGAAAATCATGGTATGACAGCTTACAGACATCAAGTCCAAGACTGCAGAAAATGACAAGAGAAGAAAATGTAAATCTATAATTATCTTGTTTGTAATGTTATATCAATGTGTTTTTGTGGAACAATGCAATACTTCTTGATTAGACCCAATAATTGAAGATCCTTTATCTGGAATCCATGTGTTTGTAGCAGAGCCAATAGGTCCATTGCAGTCACATGACCATCCCCTCTCTTATCCAATTCCACCAGACTTGAGCGAATATCATCAAAGCTGTGCTTTAAACACTCCCTATAGGATGGCACAGATTTTATTTTAGTCTCTGTTAAATAGCAGCAATGAAGAGTTAGCAAATCATGCCCAAATACACAAAATACTGTGCCATTTAATATGACTAAGTAATAGGTAATTCATTACTCACTTTAGGTTGTGCAGTTCTGTTTCGGTTAGAAGGTTCTGTGAGGCTGTTCTGTAGATGGTCTTTCCCACTGGAAATTGTGTAGAAGCTTGCGGTGTAATATTTAGCTTGTTCATGAACTCTGTCTTAGTGACATATCCATTCCCATTATCATCATACCTAGATATAATGTACATGAGGTCAGCTCATCTGTGCCAAAGCTAAATTCATACCACAGTGCTATTGAATTGTCAGTTCTGGTTGTTGAGAAGGTGTTAATAGATTTTCTATCACACTCATTCTGAAAATGTCATGTACAGAGCAAAATTGTTTGTAGAATTCAGCTACCTCTCATGGTATAATATAGTTTCTTTGGTAATGAATAATAATAAACTGATTAAAATGTTTATAATTGATAAAAAAAAAAATTCCCTGACAGGGTCTACAGTGTCTACATTATCAATCAGTTAAAACTGAAGCTGTTCCATAAACATGTTTTTTTTTCCCAGGACAATGGCTTTGTGGATTCTTAGTAATTTTATAAGCTTCTTTCGTAACCAATTCAAGAAATTTGCCACATGCCACAACAATTTGTAACTCTAAATGGATAAAAACAATGTTAAATATAACTTAGCAAACAAAATCTGTCATTCTTTAATAAATGCATTACTGTGATATACCATCAATGATTATTTTCCAACCTTACATATAAATATAGATGAAGTATTCCTTACCGTGCCCATATTTTATCAAATTCTCTTGGCGTAATAGGCAGATAGTACTTGAAAAGAATTTGTCTCAGCTCATTTTTGGTGATCCTGCTTTCAGTATCTTCACCATACTTTGTAAAAGCCTGTCAAGATACATATATTTATTAATCTCACTTATAGTTAAGGCCAATTCAGTGAAGAGGAATTAAAAACAAAACAAAAGGCTAATATCAATATAGTTTTCAGTGGCGATAATTTTAATTACAAGTCAGTATCCTGTGTTTAGTTTTGTAAATACTAGAGGTGTAACGGTTAACATATTAAAATACATGTAGTGAAATATTATAAAATATTACTTTAGATATTATTAAACCAAGCAGGCATTTTATTTAAAATTGATTTAAAAATGTTAACTGTTTAAGTGTTTAAGTGTTTAAGTGTAAATCACAAATGTTAATATATAATCTTCTTCTTCTTTTGGCTTCTCCCATTAGGCGTTGACACCATACTCCATACTACTCTGTCCTCTACATCTGCCTCTTTCAAACTAACTACCTGCATGTCTTCCCTCGACACATCCATAAACTTCCTCCTTGGCCTTCCTCTTTTCCTCCTTCCTGGTGGCTCCATTCTCAGCATTCTCCTACCGATATACCCCATGTCCCCCCTCTGTACATGTCCAAACCATTTCAATCTTGCCTCCCTCACCTTGTCTCCAAAACATCCTAAATGTGCTGTCCCTCTAATAAACTTGTTTCTAAACCTGTCCATCCTCATCACACCCAACAAAAATCTGCAAACATCATAATCCACGAAGACTCCTGTCTAACTTAATCCGTCAACCTGTCCATCACCACTGCAAACAGGAAAGGGCTCAGAGCCGATCCTTGATGCAGTCTAACCTCCACCTTAAACCAGTCTGCCGTTCCAACTGCACACTTCACTGCTGTCACACTGTAAATGTTAATATATAATAAAGCAATTCTATGTTCTGCATTTCTTACCCTAACCATAATGAAAATAAACAGAACCGTGACTTAAAAACCGAGGTACGTGCTGAACTGTCAATTTTGTGTACCGTTACACCCTTAGTAAAATACGTCTTTTTTCAGACGTTTCGTTAGCAATTTTTAATCACATAGAAACCCCTTTAGAAGGTGAGTAGGAGGAGTCTAAATAAATGCTTTATTTACCTTCAAAAGTTCGGACCCCCTGGTGTGGGCTGTGGCCACAAGATAGTCATGTACCTGTTCACAAGCTTGATCAAGTAACTGATCAGTTCTGGATTTAAAGATACATAAAGGAAATATTTTAATGATTTGGAATTACATAGTAAGGCAGATATTTTTAAGTCTGAATCGCTTACGTCATATTACTGATGAGATTCGTTTCAGTTTTCCTGTCAAACCGAATCTTGCTATAGAACTCAGCGTAGTTAAGAGTAGAGCCAGGCTTAAAACCTAGCAGCTCGAGCAATCTCTGGTACTCTTTCTCTTTAGTCATGATTCTCAGGCTTTTAAACAAAACTCTAAAGTCATTATAGTTCACCAACCCATCCTTGTTTCTGTCCATCAGTCGGAATGCTGTTAAAACATCCTAAAGGAAAATATGACCTTTTATTTTTTTTTATATTTATTTTGCATATATTGAGAACAGGGGTGTGAATTGTTAGTGTCACCTCTGTTTTAAGAGGCAAATTAATTTCAGACATTCAGTAAAAAAATACCCAGATTGAATAAGTCACAGGAAGTGTATTACCCCGTGATATTCTTTGATGCGTTCCTCAAGTTGATTTAAACAGTCCTCTGCAGTGAGCAAGCTGTCATTCTTAATATTATTCAAGTTTCTTTCATCCCCTTCGTTGTTTTCTTCTGCTATAGCATCTATTTGGGGAAAAAAGTTTGCGATCCTAACCAAAAAGTGTTAAACCAAAAATCTTTTTAACTACAGCTTAAGTTATAACTCATACCTTCATATCTGTGGATGAAGTCTGAGAAGGAAATTGGTCCGTTGAAGAAACCAAGAGTTTGGATGAGTGTCTGAAATTGTTGTGCATGCATTGAAATTCTACAATCGTCCAGAATCTAAGAGAAACATCATGCAGAAAATAAACATTAGCATGATCAGTGTGTTCTTTGCTAAGTACAATTATGACAAGGATCTTAGATACAATTTAAATGTCATGGCTATAAAAATGCACAGTTTAAGATAATAATCATACCTTTTGGAAGTCTTTCAGGTCAAGAACTGATGCAAAACTCTTGCTGGTATCCATCAGACACTGTTGAAGCGTGAGCTTTTGCATCTGCAGCCTGTCTCTGAGCTTCTTTAGCACAACGTCCACCAAAGCTTGCCTTTTCACACTCTCCACATTATCTTGATAAGCCCTTTTATTTCTGGACCCAACATAGATAGTAAATTGCTAAATAGCAAACACTCCAACAAGTACTGTAAAACAGACTAAAGTTATACACTATATGGACAAAAGTATTGACTTTACCAGCCATATGTGGTTTGTCCCCAAACTGGCATCACAAAGATGGACGCACACAATTAAATTGAATGTCTTTGGCTGCAGTAGCATTAAATATTCCCTTCACTTGAACTAATAGACCCAAACCTGTTCCAGCATGAAAATTCCCCTGTGCACAATGCCAGCTCCATGAAGATATAGTCTCCATGGGTTGGAGTCAAAGATCTTGGGTGGTCTGTTATAGAACTCTGATCTCAACCCTACTGAAAATCTTTTGGGATTAATTGGAACACTGACAGCACCCCAGACCTCCTCACCCTACGCCAGTACTTCACTGTACTAATGCCCTTGTGGTTGAATGATCACAAATTTTACATAAACACACTTAAAAATCTAGTGAAACATCTTCCCAGAAGAATGCAGGGTATGATAACTGCAAATGTGGAATGGGATGTACAAAAAGATATACCAATCTCATGATCAGGCGTCAACAAACTTTTGTCCATATATTGTTCAGTGGATGTATTATTTTTGCTTTCTTCCTAAACATGTCTTGAAACCAACCTTTCAATCAAGTTCAGTCCTTTGTTTGCACTCTTGATCTTATCGCTCCTCAAGGATATTCCAAGGCTCGCTAATAACAACTTATAGTTAACAGCTTCAGACTTCTTAAAAGGTTCGCAGAGCCTATAGTAGGAAACCAGATAGAAATGATCCAGTGGTAAGTACAAGCTGATGAAGTGTTAACACCAGTGTAAAGTTACAGGTCTCTTACTTTTTAAAGTGGCTGTCAGACAGTGGGAGTCCATACTGTTGAAGGAGCTTTCTCAGGTCCTCAGGAGGAATAAGGCAGCTCTGAGTCGGGTCTGTATCACTTAGAGTGGACATCAATAAACTATAATTATCAGAGAGCTGCTCCTTAAGAACCCCCTCCACCTACAGATAACAAAAAATATTTTAGGGATTATTTTAGCATGAATTAATGCAAGTGAATTGTTTTAGTGAAAAGTACAAAGGCTGATGCGAATGTGACCAGAGCAACCACAGTTTAAATTGAAATAGACTACAGATAAATTGTGTGTGTGTGTGTGTGTGTGTGTGTGTGTGTGTGTGTGTGTGTATGTATGTATGTATGTATGTAACATTTTTTCCATGTAATATAATATAATATAATATAATATGATATTCTTTGTGATTTATAATTGACAGTGCACTCACTACAGTCCAAGCTGCTGTGGCTGAAGGAGATTGGACAGTATGCGGCATCTGAGCTCCTGCCTTGTGCTCTGAAGCTTCACTGATCTGTTCCTGAATCTGTGTAGACACGGACTGATGCTACAGCAGTGCTCAAACACACACACACACACACACACACACACACACACACACATTCAGATTGATTTAACTGTAATTATAACTATAACCATAACTATATAACTGAATTATAACTAAAACCCAAAGCTCTTCACCATGATCTACTGACTGACAGACATAAAATTGAAACAAGCAAGTAGGTTTATTAGATAAACTGAGTCATGGATCGGGGCAGACAGATGTATTCACAATAAGTGGCAGAGTAAATAGCAGAAATATAGCAGAACATATTACCATACCACTACTTCTGGCTTTTGCTTTTGAAAAAAGTCCAGGATGTGTTGATAGCTGATGGACCCTGAGTGTGGAACATGGAGGAGATCTGTCAGACCTCTGAATTGCTCATCTGTCAGTGTGAAGGTCAGACTCTCCAGTAACTTCCTTAGATCACCACAGCTGACCTGCCCAGTTCTGTTCTGGAAAACCAAAAGAAAGAAACACACACACACACACACACACACACACACACACACACACACACACACACACACACACACACACACACACACAATTAAATAAGACAATATACCATTATGAAAAGAAATTATCATAATAAATGAACGAATAAATAAATAGATAGATAGATAGATAGATAGATAGATAGATAGATAGATAGATAGATAGATAGATAGATAGATAGATAGATAGATAGATAGATAGATAAAAAACAATCAAACCAATTAATACATTTTCTCTGCAAAGTTTATTTCTCTGTTGACTGGGGAACATCTAGGGATCCCCCAGAAGGAGAAGAAGTCAGTGGTCAGGGACAAAGAAGTCAAAAAGGAAATATGCAAACATGCAAACCTGTTTAATGAACAATAAAAAGAGGAAGAAGTTTGGTGGACCTTTATTATGTACATTACATTTTCAAAACCCTTAACAAACCTCATCAAAGACCAGAAAGGCTCTCTTCAGATGAGGAAACACCTCAAGTATCTGTTCTTGTAACTTTGGCAAGACTTCTGCAATACTGAAGAGTTGACAGGCAGCAGGATCTGCATCTTTCCTAATGAGACAGAGTGAAAAATTAACCAAAACCATCTCAGGTACAGATTTTTTAAATAATATGTTAAAGTGAAAGTTATTCAATGTGATTTACTGATTTTCAGAAGCTGAACTGTTCTGTAATGTTGACGTAACAGGTAACATCTCCCCCATGTTTCTGAATAGAGCAAGAAACTTTTCCATTGTACAGGTTCTGCAGGGTTCACCCCAAACCTGCTCGGCCAAAATGACGTGTTTGAAGCAAGCTACAATGCAAAGCGTACACTATTATACAGTAATATTACACAACTGCACAAAATGATCAAACTCATACCTGTTTAGGAGACCCAGAAATGAGGTGTGATTGATCGGAAAAAGGAAACTGCTCAGAACTGACTTCAGGTCGTCATACAAGACAATACCACTGTCTGTGACATCTAATGCTTGAAGTGCTTTCTCCACAAGAGGATAACTTACACTCATCTGTAAAGCAAAATACACAATGTCGATTTAAAGTTGCAAACATCAAAAAAAAAAAAAAAAATTAAACTTTAATTTGTGCGAATGTTCATGTCTTAGGTTCTCACTTTCTTTAGAAACATGGTGTGGATTTCATCTAAACTATACTGGGTCACAGATGAAGTCTCCCAAGCTGATGTCCTGCTCTTGGGTCTTGTGCCAAATCGGTTTGTTGCATCCCAGTTTAAAGCTTGAACAGGTTTTTCAATAGTAATCAAAAACCAAAACAACATTATTTAAGAGACCAAATCCTGCACCTCCGTAAATTCAAATCTTCGTGTGATATGATATTTAAAGGATAATCAGCAGTTTGTTAAGAATAATTGACACAAGTTATTATTATTAAACATTACCGAGTTTTGCAGAGTCTGGAGCAATTTTCCGATAGCTCTCACAATCAACACCAAGCCTTTCGAGAAAATCTTTGTAGGATATTGTCCGAGAGTTATTCGGGCTGTAATGTGACCATAGCCTGTAATCATTCACATTAAAGTATATTTATCATAATTCAGTGAATTCTCAATTCCGTTTGGTCAGAAGGTAAACAGTATATTTGTTTTATAACATTAGCACCTCTAGCAGTATTTCTAAATCCAGATTTATACTTTATGCACTTATTTGTTCTTAAATTCCAATGTGACATATTATCTAGTAACAAACAAATGAAACAGATGTACTGCTACTGTATGAGCCACATTTACTATTTGCTTATCTAAAAATGTGTTTGTTATAAGCGGTTAAGGGTTGATACTCAAGCCTCAGTATTGCCAAGCTGCCACTCTTGGGGCCCCTGAGCAAGGCCCTTAACCCTCAATGCTCCAGGGGCCCTGCATCATGGCTGAACCTGCACTCTGACCCCAGCTCCTATCATCGCTGGGATATGCGAAGAAAGACGTTCACTGTGCTGTAAAATACATGTGCACCTTCTTTCTTTCTTTCTTTCTTTCTTTCTTTCTTTCTTTCTTTCTTTCTTTCTTTCTTTCTTTCTTTCTTTCTTTATGTTTGCTTATTTCTGTTAGTCTCTTCTTTTTACCAAACACGTGGAGCCATTAGAACAAATTTGCAGGTGACACAATTTACATAGTTTATGTTGCAATTCATGTTTTTGTTTAATAAATTACTTCATTAAATGTATCCTTGATCAGCCTTTAGATATATTTAATCATTTGAGCACATGTCACGACTAACAGATTGCTTTAACTTTTCACACTGTGGACAAAAAACACCCAATAAACACCTACATTCAATTCTTTACTACTACAGCTATTAATAAGTTGATATGGTAAAGCTTTTTGTAAAGAGATCATTGTTAATAAGAATTAGAGAAAATGATAGCTGCTACAATGCAAGTAATCACAGCAAAAAACTGGACATTCCACAACATTAAATATAAACTAAATTAATAAATTAAATATACACTGAAAATCTGGATTTTTTTTTCTTCATTTGTAATTGCTAATTAATAGAAGGTTTTCAGCATTTTTTAATATTTCAAACAAAAAAAATTTTAAAGTTCAGTATCATTCTTTTTATGTACTTATTTAGATGTAGGCAAATTTATGATAATGACCATGATTACGTCTTTCTACAAGACATCAAATCACTTCATAAAGCATATGTTCAGCGGACATGCTAATGCGTTTGATCTCAAATGCTTACATACTTCCTTAAACTCTAGCACATTGTAATTCAAAGCAAAAATTTGAAGTATGAAATACTAGAAAACGTAAAAATTCTGTTTAATATCGAAGAGTCTACTATATATTCAAAGTGAAATTTTTAAAATTTGTTTAATTGTGTATAATATTGTAGATGTGATATTACTTTTGCTAGATGAATTCAACTAAGAATCTTCACACCATACTTTTCCTGCTGTATACTACTATACTGATTTAAATGTTCTAGATGAGTACCTGCGAAACTCCTGATTGCTCAGAGGAAAGCAGTAACTCTCCAGAACTCTCCTCAGTTCATGCTGCTGGATTTGCGTGTCCCGGTTGTAATCGAACAGGCGAAAAGCCCTAGTAATGTTCTTCAAATTGACTCCAATCTTTTAAAAGCAACATTAGCAAAGAACACTTTCATTACTGCATTAAAAATACATACACAAGTAGGTAAAACTTTCCACCCAAAACCTCACACCTTGTCTTTCAAGCGGCACTGCAGCTCTCCAAGCAGCCAACTACGCTGACTTCCACTTCCAGACGGAATTCTGCAGCATGACATGTTTCTGTGTAGCAAAAGAGGTTTAGATGAATATTTATATACAGTATATATAAACATGCTGAGAAGACTCCTGTAGTTTTACATGATACCTGACTGGTTCTTTTGAGATCTTGCAGTATTGTTGTAGGAATTCCATATAAGGTATAGTTTTATTCCCTGTTTTTGGGACCTAGCATAAAATACAAAGAACCAGGAGCAAAGTGTGATTATATTATAAGTGTGAACATACTGTATATATAATAATATATAATAACATACCATATCTTTGTATGCAATATAGACATTGTAACCATAATAGATAGATAGATAGATAGATAGATAGATAGATAGATAGATAGATAGATAGATAGATAGATAGATAGTACGGGTACACAGCAACAAAATGCAATTGTGCAAATAGACAAGTGCAGATAAATATGTAGCATATGTACAGCAAGCTGGGGTCAGAGTGCAGGGTCAGCCATGATCCAGGGCCCCTGGATCATTGAGGGTTAAGGGCCTTGCTTAAGGGCCCCAAGAGTGGCAGCTTGGCAATACTGAGGCTTGAACTGGCCTACCAAACGATGTAGATTAGGCACTTATTATCACGAATAAGCATTCGTTTATCTCTGATGATGAGTAGGTCGTTTGGCTTCATTGCAGCTTTTCTAGGCAGTAAATCAAGAGAATTAGATCTGCTTGTCCAACTTGACTGTTAAAATGGGCCCAGTAAAATTCCCAAAATACTCTCTATGGTCAAAAGTATGAGGTATTAAACATCCTGTTACAAAACCATGGTGTTATTATGGATGTATTCCCTCAGTGCTCCTATTGAGGTCTCCACTTTTCTGCTATTGGCCAAACCTCTAATCTTTCTACTTCACTGGTTATGGGGATTTGTGCTCGTTCAGCCCCAAAGACATCAGTGAGGTGAGGATTTGATGTGGAGGTTTGGGGTGCAGTTGTTGTTCTAATTCATCCAAAAGGAGCTTAGTGGGGTTGAGGTCAGGACTATGTGAATGCACAAATTATTTCACTCCAACCTGAGATAAAGCATTCTTCATTTGTTTTATGCACAGGAGCATTGTGATAATGTAAAATTTAATTTAGTTTAATTACAAAACATAAGCTCAGATTTTTCCTATACTAATTCTAAACAATGCATATACATACTTCCTATTTAATGATGATTTTATTAACGTGTATATAATGTGTTCATTTCTATAAGTAAACCAGGTGAAAAACGTTCTCACCTTTGCAAGCAAACAATCAAATTGAGACTGAGTGAGTGGCATCAGAAAGCCCTCGATAACTCGCCGAAACTCTCCCTTAGTCACAGTGGCGCTGCCCTCCTGGTCAAATGCAAGGAAAGCTGCCTTCAGGTCATCTTTTCTGTCCTTCACTTTCTGTAAGAGCATGTTCTCAATGTCCACTAAAGAGAGACTCTCATCAGCCACTGACTGCACAGATGAGGCTAGATTAAAAAAAACCCATAAAACACACACACACACACACACACACACAAAACGAGAAATAAAAAAATAACTTTCTTTTATTCTAAACTGTTTGGCAAAAGTGTCTTGACTTGGTCCTAAACTGCTTTGAGAGATGGAAAGAGCAAAGAGCAAAGAACCATTAAACCATCTCTCTTATTTTAACGCTATTGTCTGTTTAGTCTCATAATATCTGTATTGTCTTGTGAGTCTTTTCTATAAGATAAATGTATAGTGTTGTTATTTATGTCTGTACTTTTGGGCCCCCAACACCTGGAACCATATTCCTTGTGTGTGTCAACACACTTGGCCAATAAACCTGATTCTGATTACTGAATTACTTTGGTCAGAATTGAAGCATTTAAAAGGAAAAAATGTCCCAGTATATAAACTCTTAGCTATCTGCTAATAGATTATTACCGGAGTCACTTTTGAGGGTGTTCCTTCTCTGAGAGTCACGGCTGGAAGTGTGAGACGTGTTTCTGGGGATGATGGTGATTCCCCGTGACATGGGCCTTAGGTCATTCAGACCTGCTCTAGAGGGTGTAGCTGAGATCATCACTGCTGGTGTTCCAGTGCCTGAGATTTACATTAGAAATATAGTAATGTATCTGATTAATGAGTCTGTTAGAATTGTTAGTGGTAGCACATTGTGTGTTTAACATTTAGGGATCATTATTTTTATGGAATAACCGAACATTACAATCTAGCCAATACCAATATTGTACTAGCATATATATATATTCAATAAACTGTTTTATTGACACTTTCTTCATATATACACACTGATGGTCTTGTAGCACATCTCAGACATTTGTCAAGCTGTGTATATACAATATAAAGCCACATATTGTAAGAGATATTGTAATATATGAAACTCTTGCTTTTTGGATGGAAACAATTTGTTTATTTCATTATTGATTAATGACATTTGAATAAAACTTCCAGGGTTTTGCTTAAGAGCTAATTTATTGCATGAGTATTGCAAAAGCCAATATCAATATAAACAGTGTAAAAAAGAGCTCTGACTCTTGTGTTTATGTACACATACTGTACATAATCTATTCTGCTTTAATGAAAATGTAAATCATATTACTGAAAAGGAGAAATCATTTAATTTCAAAATGTTCTCTTTCAGTGAAGGCAAGTTTACAACATACTTGTGTGTAAAGACTTTTACAAATAAATATTCAGATTCTTATATTTAAATACTTTTTGAATTTATTATTAGGCATATGTACAAAATATTCAAGTTTCTTTATCACATCTTGTTACGTTGTAGGATTATGCTAAAATGTTTGTAACTTTTTTTTTTACATCAGTCTCATACAACATAATGCAAAAGCAGAAAAATGGATTTAAAATAAATTGCAATCAAAAACAAACCCTGTATTATTACAAAAATAATTTTTTACATCATTGCAAAGAGTCTGAATATTTGCGTCAATGTGATATTTAAATTTTTTTTTATATACATTTTTAAAATAATCACAAATATTTTTTGTGTTTTTGTGTTTGTTTTTTGCTTTTGTTTTGTGACTAGACAAAATGTGAAACAAATGAAGGTGGCTGAATATTTTTTAAATGTACTGTATGTATATTTAAGTAGATTAAAACTCATTTGATATCTTTTTGGACCAAATTACAATATTTTTATTCCAATACAGAAATATACTTGTAAGTAAAATACTCATAAGTATACTTTCAAAAGTGTAAAAATAAGGATATAATAAAAGAATAATGCTTGTGATATTTCTTGTTTTAAGTAATTTGTTTATAGTGTCTCCTATCTCCAGGAGAAAATCATCATTTTTATATAATTTTGTTGAGAAAACAGAAAACATTGCATACTTCAGATCTGAATTTTCTGATCTTGTGCTTGATTATTTATAGAAAATATTTTGCTTTTTAACACGTTTTCAAAATAATCACAAATCTGTAATGCAAAAAAAAAAAAAAATTAACAATCTTTATATTTCTTGTTTTTAAGTAATTTATCTGTAGTGCTCTGCCTGAAGACTGTCTCCTATCTCCAAGAAAGTACTGAGAGAAACTGACTGAAGCAGCACTGAATACTTCAGGATTCTTTCAGAACTTGCCTTTTTGTTCTGTACACAATTCTTCACGAACAGTTTATAAAGTCGTTAAAGATAAACAATGAATGTAAAGTTTTCTATTCAAGATAAATTGGAAACAGTGTAACTCACAGCTTTGTTTAATTCCTCTTCTCTCGTCCTATTTTGTGTTAATTAGACCAATTTTTCAGTTCCAGTTCAGTGTTAAAGTCAGCATAGCTACACTGTTATACAAACCAAGGACGCTCCTGGCTGCCATGGAGACGTGCTGTCAATCAAAGCTGGGATTCCGCCCACTGCGTGCACGTCAACATTTATTCATTTACTTATTTCTAAAAGAAAAGTGTATGCTTCTGTGGCATTAGTTTGGTAAGCATGCCAATCTGTCATATCTCACTGTGTTTTTTTATGTAATATTTTTTTCTGACCTGTAGTGACTTGCCACTCTTTGCAAAAGACTGCAAATATTTGGAGTCTAGTGTGATTTTTATTTAATTAATGTGTACTTTGAATTGTTTGTATAGAACAGAGATGCATGGTGCAATTATTGTAGATTGCATATCTGCTTAAAGCTGTTACTTTAGTTCATTAGTATATAAACAGTTTATATGATTATAAACTCTTCACACCTAGTATCCACTAGGTGGCAGTCTAGAGCTTTTCTTTCTTTCTTTTTATACATTCATTCTCTGTATGAATGTGTATGTGACAAAATAAATGTAAATTTTAATTAGAAATTGTAACATTTGGCAATGTTTATTATTTATTGTCATTTTTTAAAATAGCGTTTGTAATGATTTCTAGGAATATATATTAACTGAGACATAGGCATTACAAAATTTGTATGAATTATGAATTGATTTATTTATTAACTAGTGTATTTATGTATGTATTTATTTATTGTTAAACATTTAGATTTTTATTCATCTATTTATTTATTATGATTAAACATTTATTTATATATTATTTCTTTATTTTTGGTGATAGAAATGTATTTATTTATAATGATTAAAATCCTTGTTCATTCATTCATTTAAATACAATGATTAAACATTTATTTATTTGTTTATTATAAAGTTTTCATTTCTCAAACATTGTCATATATTTTCTATAAACGATTTTTTTAGATGTACAATTTATTAATTGTCACAAAAATTGCGTCACTTAATTATTAGTCGCTAAATAAAATGAGGGGCTGAAATCCAAATCGTATCCTCTGTACATGTAGTGCGCATGCGTGGACTGTTTCAGGTTCCTTTTACCACGATCTTGTTTTGAAACTAGGAATAGTGTGTGTTCGCGCTGGAGTGTGACGTCACGTACACATGGGCGTGGCTAACAAGTGTCATGGCGCCGTACCGGTGAACAGCTAATGCGCTAGCGGGGCTATTTGTAGATTTGCAGCATTGGATTTAAAGGTCGACGTATTTTTGTTCGAAACAGTTGAATGTAAAGTATAAAGGAGAGACATGGGGACTGTACACGCAAGAGTAAGTTTATTTCTCAATTTATTTAAATCAGCAAACAAAGCAGTGACCTCTGTGTAGTGACCACCTCCAACTCTTACTGTAGTTATGAATGACAGAAGGGGAAAACACACACACACACACACACACACACACACACACACACACACACACACACACACACACACACACACACACGCTGCGTTTTAATGTATAATTACATGGTTACTTATAAGAGGTAAGTATGTTTATAGTAGGAAAGTAAAGGAAATAACATTAATACAGACTTAGTAAATAATAATAATAATAATAATAATAATACACCACTATAGCTAAGCAGGGCATTATACAGATAATAAAGCTGCATATCATAATCAGTGTCAGTTGATTGCTTGATGTTCATACTTGTATATTAAATGTCCTTGGCATGAATACCTGATAAAACCCCAACCAAACATTATTCCTCTTTAATAACTTTCTTATTGTGGTTCAAAGCTTTATTGTTCATAAGGCACATAATGAGAAACATATATGTACAATGCATCAAGTGACACATGCATACAATTGATATACACTGGATATCTACACAAACGTTTTGGGACACCTGACATGTTTTTCCCCAATCTGTTACCACAATGTTGGAGGCACACGGTTGTATAAGATGTTTCTGGATGCTGTTGAATGATTTTTTTTCCCCCACTTCAATTAGGAGACCCAAAACAGTTCCAACATGACAATGTGTACAATGCCAGCTCCATGAGGATTTTACATGGGTTGAAATAGGAAGATCTTGAGTGGCCTGCTATAGAGCTCAACCTTATTGAATACCCTTAGGATGAATAGGAAAGCTGACTGCACCCCAAGGCCTCCTCACCTCTCCTACATTAGTACCTGGCTTTACTAACACCCTTGTGGCTGAATCGTGCACAAATCTCCAAAATAAGGTGGAACATCTTTCCAGAAGTGTGGAGGTTATTAAAACAGCAAATGGGTACTAATAAAAGAATGGAGCGTTCAGAAAGCATATGCGAATCTGATGTTCAGGTGTCCACAAACTTTTGTCTATATAGGCTCTTCAGGGAAATGTATCTGAAAAATAATGAATGCTTGTTGCCACATAGTAGTAGTTTCTTGATTAAAGTCATTTTGGGCTGCCTGTAACATATAAGTTCATATAAGCACATTAAAGACAACGCTTATTATTTTATTATCTTCTGTCCAGTCATGAGTTGGAATGGATTCTGTGTTATAAACAAATTGCTCATATCTCAAAATAGTATTGTATTTAATCTCTGTAGTTTTATTGTATTGCTATTACACAGAGGCTTCCTGCATACTAAGTTCTGCCTCAACATGATTTGTAGCCCTGACAGCAATATAAATCTTTCTCTATAACCAGCAGTCCAGTATTTATTAGCATTTACAAATTGCTTACATAGGCATGCAGTTTCACCCTCATTTATTCTTATAAAATGATCTGCATCTTCTTTCCTAGAGTTTGGACCCTCTCCCAATGCATGGGCCTGAACTGGGGGTTCAAGCTGATGATCTGGATGTTGGAGAAACAGAGTACGAGCCACAGCAGGAAGTTCTGGAAAACAGAGATGTATGGCTGGTTTTATTTATTCCAGAAAACAGACCTATCTATTGCAGAACAAGCATTAAAAAACGTTTCTAATTGTTTAGGTTGTAGTTCAGCATGTTCATATAGATGGGCTTGGCAGAACTAAGGAAGATTTCCTAACGTACGAGATCGCAGATGTCTTCAGAGCCAAGAACTTGATCGATGTGAGTATATGGATTCATCCTGGAAGTGCCAGTCCTGGAGATCCACAAAACTGCATTAATGCTTTTGAGTGAGAAACAGGAAGAAAGTTTGGCATTGTTTTGCAGTGGAATATAAGTGTATCACAACAATCATGATAATAGAATACAGTGCCAGGATCAAAGGGGAAAATAATGAAATAAGATAAACCCTGTTTGAGAAAGCAGTACGTGGCATATTAGCAGGGTGTTGGGATTAACTCTCTAAAACAGAGGCCTTGCTTAAGGGCCCAACAGTAGCAGCAACTTGGGCTTGAACCCATGACCTTCCAGTCAGAAAGATGTCATACCTGTGTTGCAGGTGATGAAAAAGAGCCACGATGCCAGACAGAGAATGCTGCGTCTGGGATTATTCAGACAAGTGGAGGTCGTCATTGATACCTCACATGGTATGGTTATTTTATTTGTTTACTAGCAGTAGATATTACTCAAACCATCATTTCATTGACATTGACACTGTAACTGCTGCATGACACAGGTGAAGACGCACTGCCGAACGGCCTGGACGTCACATTCGAGGTGAAGGAGCTCAGGAGACTAACTGGAAGCTATAACACCATGGTTGGAAACAATGAGGGAAGCATGGTGAGTTTATCAATTACACCCTTTTTATTTGCAGAGTTGTTTGTTACTTATGTTTTTTTTACTTATACACTTGCGATGTAATTGACAATTTTATTACAGGAAGTGAAGCATCACTGCTTTTACTGATCTGATTTCAGGTGCTGGGTTTGAAACTGCCCAATGTTTTTGGCCGCGCTGAGAAGGTTACTTTTCAGTTCTCCTACGGCACAAAAGAAACGTCATATGGCCTCTCTTTCTTCAAGCCTCAGGCTGGAAACTTTGACCGCAGGTAGGTGTAGTGGCCGTGGGACTTAGCTAATAATTCGTTTGTCATAAATTATATCACAGAGCTTTTGATTTATTATTATGGTGTTGATATCATATTTTTTAATCACATGATTTTGGTGAGAGTTTGCTGCAAGGTACATCAAGTTTTTATTCATGCATCATTTTTTTAAACATTCTTATCTTATACAGTGCATCCGGAAAGTATTCACAATCCTGTTCCCAATGTCATCTTTAGCACATAATAGTTTAATCTGAAAATAATTATAAAAATGTAGATATTATTTTTTTCTTGTTTATTTCTCAGCACTTGAGAAAATAATTTGTATTGAGAAATGTCCCCACTGTGGGACGAATATAGGTATATCTTATCTTATGTATTATTACAATCGCTTGTATGATACAGATGCAGTGTATAGATATCAGGCTGGTTGGGTTGGCTTTGATTTTTTTCCATCTTGCCTTGATCTCGGTTCTGTACTGACCCTGAAATTTGGTTTTGTAGTTTTTCTATCAACCTCTACAAAGTCACTGGGCAGTTCCCATGGAGTTCACTGAGAGAGACTGATCGAGGTTTTTCCACAGAGTATAGTGTAAGACTTTTTTCTTTTTCTTTTTTTTCTCTTCTTGAAGACATTTACTGCTTTCCTTGGAATTGTGCTATTGTACTCACTTTTGAACAATGTTCTGTTTGACAGTTTCCTATCTGGAAAACGAACCACACGCTGAAGTGGGAGGGAGTGTGGAGGGAGCTCGGCTGTCTGGCACGCACTGCCTCCTTCGCCGTCCGACAGGAAAGCGGTCACTCGCTCAAGTCCTCCCTCTCTGTATGCATACAATACGATAAAGACATTCAAATTTAGGATTGTTTTTTTATGTTCTGACCAAGTGAATATTTTTTTCCTAGCACGCGATGGTTATTGACACACGCAACTCCCCCATTCTTCCTAAGAAAGGTGCCTTACTGAAGATCAACCAGGTCTGTGCTTTGCTTTTTGGAAAAGAGAACTGAAAAAAACATTTCAGATTTAATATATTCCAGCTTTGTTTTATCACTGTAGGAGTTGGCGGGTTATACAGGTGGAGATGCCAGATTCTTGAAGGAGGACTTTGAAATCCAGCTTAATCAGCGACTTTTCTGGGATTCGGTAAGGAACTAAAGGACAGCTGGAAACTGCAGTCTTGTCTGTATGTTTTGTCTTTATATCAGGGTGAGATGTTTAAATGCTGACCAGTATCTTCCCTGTAGGTCCTCTCGGCCTCTCTGTGGGGGGGATTACTGCTCCCCTTCGGAGACAAACCTACATCAATTGCTGACAGGTTAGTGGAGTTTTTTCTGCTGAACAGTGTGTTCTTGAGAAGACAATAGTTTAAAGTGGAAAGTGGTTTATTTATTATGTTGTGCCATGAAAAAGATGGTTCTAACATGTGAATCTGAACGTCAGGTTTTATCTGGGAGGCCCCACCAGCGTGAGAGGTTTCAGCATGTACAGCATCGGACCACAGAGCGAAGGTGAGAAATCTAGCACATGTTCTGGATTTTCACTGGATGTTTCATAGCAAGTGATGTTTTGATCAAATTTATATTTAGTTAATGTGTAACTTGGTTTGCAGTGATTCTTAAACCTGCATGGATTTCAGAACAAGAAGGATCTTATGAAATGTTTTATTAGACAGAACTCAGAATCTGCAGCAGTGTTCAGAATCATCCTGAAGTATTCTGAAGCTGTGTGGTTTATTAACCTATACAGCTAATGGAATGAAACTGACTCACTGTTAACAGGTGATTATCTGGGAGGAGAGGTGTACTGGGCTGGAGGGCTCCATTTGTATACTCCTCTACCATTCAGGCCAGGCCGCGGGGGCTTTGGAGACCTTTTCCGAACACACTTCTTTCTCAATGCTGGAAACCTGTGCAACCTTAATTATGGTGAGTTGTAAATCCGTACCCAGAACCTGGGAAAACTTTGACATGTTTTTTATGTATAAACTATATTTATACTCTTGTTAGAGTTTGTACTTACCACTTATTTGCTTAATTGAACTTGAGCTAAATCATTGCGGCTTTAATTGACTCAGAAGAACCGAATTTTAATCCAAAAAATCTGAGATATAACATAATTGTGTGTTCTTTCTGCTGCCAGGTTTTCAATTTTAACTAGTGTGTGTTTACATTTATAGGCGAAGGGCCTCGTGCACACCTGAGCCGACTGGCTGAGTGTATCCGCTGGTCGTACGGAGCAGGCATCGTGCTTCGTCTGGGGAACATAGCTCGACTCGAGCTCAATTACTGCATTCCCATGGGTGTTCAGAGTGGAGACAGGTACTTTATTGACTAATCAGAGACAAAAAAACAATTTCTCAAACCAAAGTGAAATTCTTAATGATTTAAAATTTCCACAAACCCCACTTGTACCATTCATGCAGTGGCTGATTTTATTTCGTTTAGGTGTTGTAATGTGTCTCAGCAAGTTTGATGTAAAACATCCTTTCTTATCGTAATGCTGTGAAAAATCATAAAAACCTCAGCAGTATAAAATAAAAAAACATCAGCCATCACCAAGCGTAATCTATTTAATACAGCTGGACATGTCTAATCTTAATATGCCTGGCTTTTCCTATGTTTTTTATGCATCTCTTTGTTCATTTAGGATATGTGATGGAGTGCAGTTTGGAGCAGGCATTCGCTTCCTGTAACACCATAAAGCCATTAACATCCAACTCGGACAAGAAAAAGAGGATTTTTATATGCAGAGGAAATCGGTTCAAAACTTCTGTATGGGAATCTTTGTGATTCAGTATGTTTTTCTTTATTTTTTGGAAAGCAATGCAAAAAGTCAAAAGTCAAATAATATTAATGCAAACAAATCTCTAATAAAGTACTCACCTGTAAGGAAAAAAGACCTGGCAGTGCATGCGTACGTGTCTTATGTATTTGTCTGATCAAGGGGAAAAAAAAAGTTTAATAAAAAGCTATTTCCCTTTTATGAAAGCATTCTATAATGTTTATCTTAACACGAGGATTCTCTCTGTTTGAGTTTTAAGTAAAGAACAAAATGCTGAGTGGTTTCTTATAATCTTCAGTCTCATAGATTACAGGTTTAATGAGAGCAGATGGGGGCATTTTTACAAACTAATATCTGAATATTGCACATTTCAATAAAAACTGAATATCTATCTATCTATCTATCTATCTATCTATCTATCTATCTATCTATCTATCTATCTATCATCTATCTATCTATCTATCTATCCATCCATCCATCCATCCATCCATCCATCCATCCATCCATCCATCCATCCATCCATCCATCCATCCATCCATCCATCCATCCATCCATCCATCCATCTAATTTCTTGTCTCTCTTCTCTCTTGAACCTTTCCTCTGTCCTACAATAATAGCATTATATATATATATATATATATATATATATATATATATATATATATATATATATATATATATATATATATATATATATATATATATATGTATGTTGTGTCAAATGCAAATGTTTATTGATTTAGGTTAGGGGTAGCTCACTGATATATTGGATATTGGACCAGAAGGCCATGAGTTCAAATCCCAGCACCACCAAACTGCCACTTCTATGCCCTTGAACACGGCCTTTAACCCTCAATTGCTCAAATGTGTAAAATAAATTTTTTTTATTTTATTAAGTTATTTTGAATAAGGGTGATCCCTTCCATTATAAGTAGGTTTTTGCTCTTGAGTTGTTATTTTAATACAGTAAAACGTGTGGAAATGATTCTGTAGTAATACCATATCAACATTAAATACAGTGGATAGAAATCTAAAGAACAGCAGTGATGTATTTATTAAAGTAAACAGCCCACTTCCTCCCACTGTGTTTATTTTAGATTTTGTTTGCTTGCAATAAATATTTGCACCGTACATGGCTGCATTTATTGGGTCCTCGATAAAAGATAAATAGATAGTAGATAGCATTTGAAGCACAAAATAAAGAGTATTTTGAGTTGATGCAAAATGTTTATTAGCCCAATCAGCTAATATAACAGATGTGGCAGTGTGTGTGTTTAGCTCATGTTTTTCCATTCCACTTTTTTCATTACTCTCACTTATTATAACATATACACTTTCATTTTAGTGTCTTGAGTAGTGTCCTTCTGCCACTATATTTAACAAATATGCATCAATCAAGACTTTCTATTCATAATTCTTCAAAGGTTAGTCTCATGCCAACACCATACATTTGATATTTTTGTCTTGCTACCACAAATCACATGAAGGTACCCACCTCAGCGGCCCAGCAGAGCAATATCTCATGTGGCATGAAATTGTTTATTGCTGTTGGAGTTCAGGTACCCACTAGATGTCCTTGTCCCTCAGCAAAGCTCACATCTGAGGCCCTGCTGTTTGCTTGCTCTGATTGGATGGAGGAGATCCTGCCTCCAGAAATCACTGCTAATCCTCTTAAGACCAACACTCTAACTCACCCAATCCTCTTCCTCGCCCTTCACATTCCCCCCTCCCTTCTGTTTTCCACTTCCCCTCCTCCTAGCCTGTGAACTCTCCGTGTGATGAGAGTGTAATCCAAGTGGATTACGGGCAGAGCGGTGGATTGAGTCAGTCGATGCTGAGACTCCCTGTCTAAATGCTTCACTGCATCTTTTACAATATTGTTTGCATTAATTTACAAATTGTCAAATTTTTTTTTTCATTCATAAAGATTGCTTTATCTGAAAGGCAAGGGAATTTATTTGATCTGAGAGAGAAGGGATTTATTTTTCAGTAGTATTTCAGCATTTTTAGCTTATTCTGACGCAAAAAATGAAGAAATCAAAACAGGATTTCTTCAAGCAGAAGATATGGATTTGTTTGTTCTTAAACATGAAGCATAATGTGTGTCATCTGGAGCTTTGACGGGGAAATGAATCAGAATCAGAATGAGTAAATGTGAACTTTAGGATGAGAGTAAGTTTTGGTAAAGTTGAAGTAAAGTGAAGTTCCAGTGGACAGACGCTTGCTGTCAGTGATGCGGTGGACAGGGATGTGCTTCACTGGGATTATGGGCAAACGAACACAGCCTTCATGGGTCACGGTCTTCTTGTTTTACTCAGGATGCTTGTTCCTCCTGACCAATGCACAGATGAAGATTCCACCTGAAACGTAAGATATGAATATGGGGTTATGTTTAGATTCTGATGATTACTATACAGTTGTTAATCATAGTGACAATAGTGACAGTTATAATAAGTGTGTAAAAGTATTAGATTCTGTGTATTGTAATTAATTTACCAGTAAGTAACAAACCATTTAATTCATTTTGTTCAAGTAAATAATATTAATATTCAATTATTCATAATTAATATTCAAAATATGCAAGTTTTCACTTTTAGTTGACATGAAAATAACTATGAAAGTCTATCTAACTTCAGTCTATCTAACTATCAAAACTCTACTTTCTCTGTGTTTTATACAATTTTCATACAGTTTTATACAAAAACAGTGTCAAAGTATGTTTGCACTCACAAAGATCTTTTTTTGCAACAGAAGCTTCCAGTTACACATTTTTAATTAAAGATAAAAAAAAAAAAATTTATTGCATGTATATATTACAAAAGTATTAAAGTATTATTAAACAGAAAATTTTATCACTGCAAACTGAAAGACATCATTCAGATACCAAAATAACTTGCAGCTCTTTTTAATATTCCGACTGGCTGTACTAGCAGAGCAAGTGAACTACAGAACATTCCCAAAAGCACACATTTAACACATTGGCTCAATATACAAAGTTTCTATCTTTAAAAATAAAACTAAAGGAATGTAAGAAATGTAAGTTTATCCACAAAATGGCTACAGGCATAGTTACTGGGAATAAAATATTTGCTGATGCACTCTTTGAGCCTCTCAGGCGTAATTTGACGATCTTTAATATGTTGAAGAAATTTACATTTAGAGGTATGAATGCCATTTAGATACTCCATCCAAGTCTGGAAGTTATTTTAAATAAATTACCTTTCATTTCACATAAATGAACATGCTAACAAGATTTGTCATTTGTTTCACTTTAACATTAATTAGGTTCCTCATATATTTTGTCCAAATGGTGTGACAATGGTGTTCTGTTGTATATAGTTTATAAGGTTTCAAAACACTTTCAGCTGAAAGTTTTACCAACAAATCCAAAAGCAGTCCCTGAGATCAGTCAATTCAGCATCATCTGGGATTATTTAAGGTTTTAATTTACTGTGATACTCATTCAGTTTAATACTCTGTAGCATTAGAGTTGAATTGGCAGAGGAGAACTGATTCAGACAGTTGTGGGGTTATTTTTAGTAACAACAAATCGATAAAGGGCTTCTGTATAAAAAATCCATTTCTCCTCAGACCTTCACATAATGGATGAAGGAAAAAAGTTTCACACCAGCAGATGAATTGTGCCGCTTATGGAGCAAAGTGCCAAATCGGTTAATAATGGATCTTGTGCATGTGCATTAATTCAGACCACAGGTTTTCTAGACTTCAATTCCCTTCAAGAACTTTGAAAGGATTAGATGTGTTTGGGGTCATTGTATTGTTTACAGGTCTAAAAGCTTTGCCAAACCAGTGAGGTTTTTAATATCAAATATATCCTGGGATGTAGCTAAATTCTTCAAGCCATCAGCAAGAAAACATGGGAAAGAAAACCGTACTAATTACTAATACTAAATAACTCCATGTAAATAATTTTACTTCTAGAATTTTGTGCTTGTTTTGATGAAGAATGGCACCAATTTAGTTGGCTATACAGTCTGAGATAAAAGTTACTTTTAGATTGCTATCAGATTTACACAACAGCACTTTTTCTGATTGATCTGCATGTACATGTCAGTATCTCAAGCTACGTCAGCTCCAGGTTGTCTTTCTGGCGCCATGTTGAATGCGGCTCCTTTTAATATGTTACTGGAAACCAGCCAAACACTCAAGCTGGCACACAGATGATCATATGGGTTCCCATATGGAAACAGGAACTACATACTCCTCAGGACACTCTTCGTGCTTCCCTTATGTACATTATATATATATATATATATATAAGTTCTAACTGCTCATGATACTGAATGTGAGCTGTGAAATAAAACATTAACGCTGCATGTTGAAAGCGTTAAAGATGAAACTTAAAACACAGGATTTCACCACAGGATCAAACAGTTTTACACTTTACAGTATGTAGTTTGTAATATTTTGTTCAACATTTCCTTAGTTTATTTCCTTCCTTTCGGTTTTTCTAAATACAAATTTTAATCCAAAGACAGTCTTCTAGAATTTAATCTTCTTAAGCTTCATGTTTATCTTTTACTGCAATATGATTTGTGTTGTTTTAATAATAATAAGTTAAACAAAGTGGGGCTGCATCACTATTGACCATGAGAGTGTCCAGAACCGTGAAATAATTCTGTGAGCAGTCAAGAACTATTTCGTTATCTTTCTGAGCAAAAGAAGAAAGATAACAGTATGAGATCAGCACGTTAGAATTGTATATAAGTACGAACAAGAACATTGTTACAGTTTAATTTAATTAATAAATGTCTACTTTTTGACATCAATTCCCCAAAACTTCTTTTTTTTTAATGCCTTCAAGAAAAGATTTCTATGATGTAAGCCCCATTTATATCAGCACGACATGCAGAAGACTTGTTGCAGTTTTCAGAAAAATATCAGACTTTACAAGAACTGCAGTTATAAAAAAACGTTTTTGCTTTTTTTTCTCCCTCAAAAAACCAAACCAATTTGTTTGATGTGTCCATCACAGTTATGCTGCAAAACAAGAATAAAACTCAATTATACCATGTAGTATGGATTTTCTGAAATGTAATATTAAAGAGTCGTGTTTTGTTACATCACTTCCTGTACGCCAGTGTTTCCTGTCTCTCTCACTCTCAGATTGAGTCGTTAAAAGGATAATGGGACATCTGCTGTTTCATAATTCAATATCCTTACCAGACACAAAAGCAACTTTATGTATAGATGTACTATAGTAAATCAAGGTGACTGGAAATGTGGAACAAAGGTGAAGAAATCTCAGCATTTACTGAAGAGGATTCATGTTAGAATAAAATATTTTTATATTTTTATAATACTTTTAAAATTCAAGCCTCTTTCAGGTCAGATACATAATTCATTACTATTTGCTCTGTTTGTAGGTGTACAGAGTAGTGAGTAGTTTTTTTATGTACCTGAGAATCTCTATTTTTTTTAATTCACTTAGCAGAATTACAGTGTGCCAAAAAAGGATTACATTTGTTAGTGCATTTAGACTAACAGATTACTCCTTTAGAATTATAAACAAAATAGTAAATATACTGTGTATATCAGTGGCAGGCGGTCAGAGTCAGCAAGGCCCTCTCTGTTGGCATAAACTTATAACTTATAACTTAGAAAATCATAATTACTGACTTACGTTTTCATATATTTTGTCCATTATTATGTATTAGAAGATTCCCAGTAGTCTATTTTTTTATTTCATAGCTTTGCTCTCGGGTGAGTCAATATTGCTTTTGAGTTTCTATTCAATCAGATTTCAGCCATCACATCATGTAGTGCTGTAAGAAATGAACAGGCTTTTGGTAGCTTCAAATTCTTGTATCCTGAAGCTGTTGCTTTAACCAATAACATACTTCGAGGCTTCTTAGAAGCATTTGCATTTGTCATTTGATTGGATGGTCAGCGAGTGCGCTAGTCAGAGCTCGCAAACCGCATCAGTAGGAAACTGCACAAGCTCAAATTTATTTGTGTGGATTTAACAGCTGTTTTTCATTCCACAATGATTGACAAATGAGATGAAATAAAAGAAAGAAACATACAGCAAATCAGAAAACTCAACTGAAATTAGAAAATACTACAACAAAACCAAAAACATAACAGCAAACATATGCTTGCATATGTTTACATGCCAGGGTTGGTAAGATTAACCGAGTTGCGTCGGTGCTTCAGAATAAAAATTAGCATTGTGATACATCGATTAAAAAATTGTGCCTCGGACAAGTTGCAATTTGTATCGTAATGCATCATTTTTTATCATATCTGCCTAGGTAAAATTTATCTAAATATAATAAAATCTTTTAAAATTATTAGTTTTATTATTTAGAAAATGACCAATAATTTGTGACCAATATTTTATATGCAGATTGATTTCTCCTATCTAAACTGTTTCTTCTGCTGCTACGCGAATATGTATTACAAGAGACCGAGGGTCACATAGAATATAGATTAACATGGCAGAGGTAGAGCTGCAACTTCCAGGAGACAGAACAGGAAAAGAACTTCTGGTTTTATTTCATCGTTTTTCTTTTTGCACAACAGAGGCCTGTTTGTGAAAGGGCCATGCGTTAGAAGTCAGAAGGCACTTAAATAAATTTATGATTTGCTGTCAGTCTAAGCTAAAGAAATAAAATAACTATTTGTGCCATATTGAATTACACAATATCATACATTTTCCATTAGATAGTATTGCATAGTATTCTGCAATCAAATTGAAATCGGATTGTCATAGGGTAAATCATATCACATCGTTAGCTGCTTCATATGTATCTATAATGTATCGTATCGCAGGCTATGCATCCAGCTGCTAATCTCATCTGCCTCAGTTATGGAGATGTATCCCTATTACAATATGCAATAATGATGTGCAATGTTGACTGCATATTTGATTGTATATAAACTCCACTGATCAAAAGTACTAAGTGAGTAGTAAAAAAAAAACACCAGTAAATTAATTATTGGTCTAATTGCTGCAACTAGCAGTAAGCATATGTTCAATATGAACCTAGTCTTTTATTTTTTTTAGATCATGTTGATGTGATTTTGTTTTTACTGTTATAGGCCATTATAACAGATAAATTCCTTCCAGTGAATTGAAGTTAAAATAAAAATGTGGTATAATCAGTGGGGGTTAATTTGTTCAGCAAAGGTGTTGATAAGTGAGCAGGATGACTTGTGGAAATCTGGTAGTGCTGGATGTAATGCAGCATAGGCTTTGTCGTAAAAGGGAACTAGGACATTTGGATCTTATGTTATTTATAATCCAAAGTAAGGGCAGTTAGCAGTTATGATTTAACCTCTTAAATGACAACAGTGACACTGGATGTTTTAATTACTCTTAAATTTATGGGATTAGGAAGGTGGCCTTATTCAGAGCGTATTCAATTTATCTCATTTATACAAGTGTATAAAACAACATAGAAATCAATATAGACACAGCTAACTGAAGAGACAAAATTCCTGACAAGACTTAATGTGAAATGTATAACATATATTCATATAACATATATTCATATATTCATGCACACAATATCATCAATGGGCACAATATTGTAGAAAAAGGGTCAACAAAGGGGTGAAGTGATGCGGCCCGACATAAGCCAGAATTGCTGTAACCACCCTTAGGTTGATTGTTTTGCCATAATGGATTTCCTGAGGTGTTTTAATTTTTATTATACCAGAACAGTCTAACAAAGCCATACCATTGATAGTCTCAGAATGCACTATCATTCAGACTATCATCAGACTTCTTCCAAAGAGGCAATAACAATCAGAAATCTCCCTACATTCTTATAGAAAAACGTCTCTATATCAATGAAACACAATTTCATAATTCTATGCCTGGGTGTTACTCCAAAATTTATTGTGACTGAAAATTACTCAACAGCTTCTGATGAATCAAATACAAGAGCTCAATGGTGCAGTGGTATAAGGAAGAAATTATTCAAATCAGATTCGAATCCATGATTTGATCAATGCATGAGTTTGTTGAATCATTCTTCTTTCAATAACAATACTCCAACAAGCCAGGTTTATTAATCATGTTCTGATTTTTCTTTTCAGGGTTCAAAAATGGGCCAATAGCCTTTCAGAACAGCTAAATTCAGTTGCTGTTAAGTATTCTGGATCTGCACTTCTACAGAAGGTAAATTTCCTAGACATCTACCTACATGATCATGGTTTCAGGTCACTTCATTAGGTCAGCTGCAACATCTGGTGCAACACAGAGCACACACATACAGGCGCACACATCCACAAACAGCAAATGTGTTCAGTAGGTCAGCTGACCTGCTTTCTGGTTTTGTTTTCTCTCTATTTTTACTTTGCACTATGTGTAATCAGGATTATGATTTATGCACACAATGTCATGAGGTATGTGTACAAAGAGTTAAATAGATTTTAAGCAAATGTATGAACCCACGAAAACCCAGGCCACAACCTTCTTGTCCTCACAGCCTTTTTAATATATTTTCTTTCCCTTTTTTCACTCTGCATTTCCTCTGAATTCAGAAAAAACAACAGCATCTTCTTTGACAAATGTATAACTCTTAGTAGAGCTACTGTAATGTAATCAGTGCAGCAACTAATGAAATTATGCGACCTCTCTCACAGAATGGCTCCTTACTCTGCCTGCCAGACAGACTTAAATGCCATTGGTTATACATTAATAGGGCTACAGGAAAACACAAAAGCCATTCGTCTAACATCAAACCGCATCCAATAGAATTCCCTTTAGACTAAACCTAGTTTTGCTGTGGATCTGCTCTGTGTATAAGTATTGGCTACAGAGATCCTGCCGTGGATTGGCAAAGTAAGAGCACTCAAGGGATCTGTCTAATATCTTTTGTCCTTTAATATAATTTCCTCTTAATGTAATTTTAATACATTAAAATATAATGGATTTTTAAAATATAACAAAAAAGAAATGTTGTTTGTGAAAGATGACATGTAGAACATTCTACATTCTAGAACAATCCAGTTTGATTGCTAATTTTCAAGGGGTGTTAAATATTAGCAAGTGAACAGTTCTCGACGTTGACGTATTTGAAGCAGGAAAAAAGGCCAAGTGTAAGGAAAAACTAGCCAAATTGTGATTGCTAGATGTTTGGGTCAAAGCATCTTCAAAACAGCAGGTTCAGTTGGGTATTTCCCGATATGTAGTGGTTAGAATTGACCAAAAGCAGTCCAAGAATGGACAGCTGATAAACTGGAAACAAGGTCATGGGCACCCAAGGTTTATTGCTGTGTGGGGAGCAAAGCCTAGCGTGTCTAGTCTGATCCCACACTGTAGCACAGATTGCTGAAAAAGTTCATGCTGGCTCTAATGGAAAAGTGTTAGAACACTCAGTCCATCTCAGCTTGCTGTGTATGGAGGTGCATAGATGCAGACTGGTCAGAGTTCTCATTATTTTACATCACACAGAGAACCAGGTGCATTTACATTGCTTATTTAATGAAGAGATGGCACAAGGATGCACTATGGGAAGGCAGTGCAATGCTCCAAGCAATGTTCTGCTGGGAAACTTGGGTTTTGGGATTCATGTGGAAAGGCAGTAGCTACTTTCCACAGCATAATGCTCTAAATCACACTGCAAATATTGTTCAATATAGGAACATTACAAAGATCCCAAGGTGTTAATTTCAAATTTCCCAGCTCTCTATAAAGCATTTGTGGGATGTGCTGGACAAACTAACCCGATCCAAGGCCGATAACCAGTATACAAGCTTTAGTGGTAGATTAGCTAAACAAGTTAACTGAACTAGCTATGCATTGTCAACTATGAATTGTCTGTGACTTCATTCCCAGTTCCTTTTTAAGCTTAAAAAAACATGATTTAATGCTTCTGATAGATGAAAAAGATAATTTTAGTATAATTCTGGGAAAGGCCTTTAGTTGTTGTTTTTTTTTTGGACCATGTAAAGGGTTTACCCAAACCACCACACATAAGTACGCTTAAACATATTTTGCTTATGCAATCTGGCTTTTTTTAATAAAACGAATTTGTTGCTGCCACCAGAAACTCAATGATGTGGAGCCTGTTATTCAGATAGAAAAACTTGATGGAGCTAAATTGGCCCAGGAATTTTCCGATGAAATTGAGAAGATGCTGGGAAGCAAGATGAAGTCTGTTAAGGTCAGTATGTTAACTTACGTTTTAAAGATTTGGGTGACCATATTTACAGATGTAAACAACTGATGAAATTAAAAAAAAAACTTTACTTGCAGTAAAACTACAGTTACTTATCTCAAATTAGAAGAAAGGGTCCCAAAAAAAACAAAGTTATCTGCGTCAAGTGACATACTGATTTAAGGCAGATTTTACTGATGGTAAAATAATGCTATTAAGCACGACCGTAAAAACCATTGGGAAAAATATCAGCTTTAGCTTTGTAGGGATAAACTTTATTCCTAATGTTTTAATTGTTTACTAGAATAATCTAAAGCTAGACACAAATAGTATGTTACATGCATGTGCATTAGATGTCAGTCACATCTGTAAAAATGTAGATAAGCTTCAGTTAATCTTCTCAATGATGCTTACAATGTTGAAAATGTAGGATTACTGAGAAATGTTGAAAATGTGTAAAAGCTTTTACATAATAAGCAGATGTAGAATATATTTTAATTGTGTAGGGTGCAGTGGCTGCTGGGAAATATAGTCTCAGTTCATAATATTGATACAAGTGATTAGAAGATAAAGATTATTCTGTTGAAAAGTAGGAAGTATAAGTCAAAAGTACTCGGTGCATGAAATACTGCAGTGCACAATTGCAGTACAATTGAGCAGAGGAACCGTACGTTTTTACTTCACTTCAATTCTGATGTTTTGATACCTTGATTTACAGTATACTTAAGTTTGCTAAAGTGCAGATAGGGTTCAAATAAAAGCTGCGTCATTTGTGTGTGTAGTCAGAGATTCATAGCAATACACCTCTCTGCATTTTTGTCAACTCTTTTTGTTCCTTTTAAGTTCTCGAAGGTTTCAATTAGGTTGAAATTTCAGTGTTGAATCTTGTTATTGGCAGTAAAGTGGTGCTGTTATGGTGCAACCACAAACTCCTTCATGCTACATGTAAAATAATACATAAAAAGATCCAGCAGTGATCTAATGAACCATGTGACAGAGATGTTTTACATTCTTATATAACAGCTCATTTACAGCGGGGATTTGACACATCAGCATTTTTATCAGTAAGGGGATTTCTAAGTGGGCTATTGACTAGATGTAGCCATCAAGCCAAATATTGAATTCATACAAAGAAATCAGAACATTTAAGTATAGAAGTTGTCATAATAAATAAAGTGAAATTATTTATTTCACTAGAAATCCCCTTACTGATAAAAATGCTGATGTGTCAAATACTTATTTTCCCCACTGTAAGTAAATAAAACTGAAACAGGAGGAAAATGATCTGTATGTAACTGTCCTTGTATAATCTGTTGTCAGCGACTGGCAGATACAGTGGAGGATGCAGATCTATATCACGAGTTTAATGCAAGTTTAGAGGTGAGTTCACAAGAAGATAATGTTCATTGATATCCCAGGATATGTTTTGCAAAAAGCATAAACAGGAAGCTCACAATGATTGTCAGCTCTAAAAACCAGCAAAATGTATATATTAGTAAAACTGTTTATGTACACAGACAGTAAGTAAAATAAATTCTTCCATTGTAAAAATATTCCATCCCTTCCCAAATTAGTTTGACTATTTCAACTCCCTGCTGATAAACACGATGGATGAAGAGGGCAACTACATTGAACTCGGTGGCGAGTTTCCACTAGAAGATAACGAGCATTTTAACAATCTGCCAGTTAACACACTAATGAGTGACATCCAAGTCCCAACCAATGTGTACAACAAAGGTAAAGTTTAACACTATTAAAATAATACCAATAATAAATTACCCATATGGTCATCTGATGAACAAATTGAATAAGTGTTACTTCCTTACCATCTTTCTCGCCTGGAGTTTAGATCCAGACATTCTTAATGGCGTGTACATGTCCGAGGCTTTGAACGATGTCTTCATCAGTAACTTCCAGAAGGACCCAACTCTCACATGGCAGTTCTTTGGAAGCTCCACTGGTTTCTTCAGACTCTACCCAGGCACATTAAAGACTACAGGGCCACATATATATTTAATATTTCCTCGCTATTAGACACATAATTTACCCTGTGATCTATTTTCTGCTCCATTAGGCATCAAGTGGACTGCAGACCCCAATGGAGTGGTTGCATTTGACTGTCGGAATAGGAACTGGTGAGAACGCCTGTGCTAACGCTACATACAGCTGAACAAAACCAGATTTGTCTTAATTGTGTGCACAGGCTCCTGAAATGTCTGCTGCTTTGAAACTGGCAGTATATCCAGCACAGCCTTGATTCCAGTCCAATACTTTAATCCACACTTTAAGTAGTTAGCCGCTCAATAGCCAGGTCAATGACACTCATCTGGGCACCATATGTGGCTGTTTATATAGCTGTACATGATAGTAGAAATGTGAGCTGTACGTTTGTTTTTAAAGAATTCCTTTCGAATTTATTTCCCAATGTAAAAAAAATGAAAAGAAAATTCCCCATTTTCTCCCTAATTTAATCACATAAAGTCCTAGACAACCGGCCACGTGCCCCTATAATGCGATCAGTCAGGGTGGGTGAAAGCTAACACATGTTTTCTCAAGACAAGTGAAGCAAGCCACTCAATATTTATTGAGGGAGGAATCTGTAGACTTCTTTGGCACGGGGACGATGGTTGTTGTCTTGAGGCACGTAGTTAAAGATGTGAGTAGAGACATTCGCTAGCTACTCTGCACTTCCCCTAAGCACTTTTGCCAGGAATGGTGTGTGGTCCAGCAGACCTCTGTGGGTTAAATCTGCATAGAGTTTTCCTCACTTTAGCTGTGGTTAGACAGAGCACCTGGTCATTGTGAGGAGGTGGTCTTCCATGCCACCACGTTGTTCTGCACCTCAAACCGGGCGTAGAAGTTGTTCAGCGCATCTGGAAGGCAGAATTCCCGTGCTGTCAACCTGCACACCTGTAAATCAAAAGCTTCAAAAGCCTGTAAAATAATATTTTGTTTATATATCATAGCTATGTTTTTGGAAATTTGCTACAGACAGAGTTTGGTCTTAGTTTAGTCCGAATAACATTAACAACATGAACAACATCAACATGGTGTCCTGTAAAGTCGAATAAGGAGAAATAAGCACTTTTTTATGCAAAATGTCATTTTTTGATTAAATATCCTTGATATTAAGAGTGCATTTGACAATAGACGACTATCAGAATTATTGTCATATTTGGATCAGGAAGCTGTTCTAAGATTGCGTTGGATTTTACCCGGAAACAGCAAACACACGACACTGTTGCCAAACAATTTTAACAAGGCCGAAAGTGTTGGGGACAAATCAATTTGTAGACATTAACGAACATACACTTGACAAACACACAACTGAGGTGGTGCTGGCAAACACAATCCCCTTTGTATGGAGCATTTTAATGCAATTTAAAAGAGCAAAAAGTCTATGATGATGATTTATATGGTTAGATGGTTTTTATTCCGTAATAAATCGTAAAAAAAAGTTAGACAATGTTCGTTTGTAATTTCTGCCTCTGTAATTATATTCACTAAACAGACTTGTGGATATGCCTTTTGGGTCCCTAAAGCCCAGTTGGAGAACTACTGTTGTACCTAGTTTGTGTAAATCATCTTTCATTTATGTAGAATTATGGAGATAACAGGGGGGACGGCTACGTTCATATACACAAATACAGATTATCGGGAGGATAGTTAAGATCAAATTCAATGATCTTTATTTAAATGAGGGAAATTATTTATAATTAGGTATTTAAAAGAAATATTTTTTGGGGTTTTAGTGCATGGTTGATTACTGGTGTCCCTCACTGCCACAGGTACATTCAGGCTGCTACGTCTCCAAAAGACATCATTATAGTGGTGGATATCAGCGGCAGCATGAAGGGTCTGAAGCTCACTATTGCCAAACACACCATAAACACCATCCTGGACACTCTGGGTGAAAACGACTTTGTCAACATTATCGCGGTTGGTCGACTTGATCCATTTTTGTAATCTTGCAATATATAACTAGTATATGTATGTATGTGTATATATATGTATACACACACACACACACACATACACACACACACACACACACACACACACACACACACATACACACACACACACTGTATGCTGTAATATATGTGTTATTTATTCTGCAGTACACTGATTACGTCCAGTATGTGGAGCCCTGTTTTAAAGGCACACTCGTACAGGCGGATCTGGACAACCGGGAGGTATGTTTGAACTACGTGCTGATGTATGTCAGTGTGCCAGGGTGGCAGACCTCGGTGTAGCCTTACAGGGTCGTAGAGCTGGTAATAATATTAGCCCATCGCATCTGCTCAGGTCCACTTAAGAAATCACAAGAATACACTTAGCACTTTAAAAGATTTAGGATGTTTGTCTTGTAATCATGAAACCCAACAGAGATGCTTTTCTTATTTATTTAAAACTATGAGACAACTACAAGACGTTTTTGTTATTGTCAGAAAGATGAAAATCTCAGAGAGCAAGGAGGATGAAATATAGCATTCATTTTTGGAATAAAACAAAATGCTAAATCATTAATGATTGAATGCTTGTTGCCCTTCTTGTTTTGCAATCTTCAGCATTTTAAGCTGCTTGTGGAAGACCTCCAAGTAAAGAGGGAGGGGAAAGTTAAGAAGGCCATGAATGAATCTTTTTGGGTGTTGAATCAGGTCAGTGTTGAACATTTAGTCGAAATTTCATTTACTTAATATTAGGTGGCTTGTGCTTTTCATCTTGAATGTGCTTGAGCTTAATTCAATCAAGAGCTATGGCATACACACTTCCTCTCTCTCACACACACATACACACATCTCTATCTCTGTGTGTGTGTGTGTGTGTGTGTGTGTGTGTGTGTGTGTGTGTGTGTGTGTGTGTGTGTGTGTGTGTGACCGTTTCTCTTGGCTAGGCTACAGAAAAGGGGCAGGGCAGCTTGTGCAATCAGGCCATCATGCTCATCACAGATGGAGCCATGGAAGATTTCCAGTCTGTGTTCGAGGAGTTCAACTGGCCCGAGAGGAAGGTAATGGACAATCAGCTCTGTCCACAAACAAAACGCAGGAAATGTGTGTATGACAAAGATATTTCATTTCAGTCATAACATTTCATTACAAAATATTAAGTTTTGCATTTGTACCTAACAACACTTCTCTGTATTTAAATGACAAAGAATAATTTTATATACACACTAATTATATATATAGCTATTATATATATATAAATATCTATATAGCAGCTATAATTTGGCAACCATTTTACTATATGCTCTCAAGAGACAAGACTATAGAAATTAAACTTGGATATACTTGGACCATACGCTGCACACTGCAACAAGTCAGTATGCATGGCCGTTGTCCCAGAAGGAAGCTTCTTCTGAAGCTAGCTCTCAAGAAAGCCTGCGAACAGTTTGATGAAGAAAACCTGTCTAAAAGCACAAATTACTGAAACCATGTCCTGTGTCTGAGACTAAGAAAAACTAGTTTGGCTCAGATGGTGTCCAGCATGTGTGGTGATACCCTGGTGAGGAGTACCAGAACAAATTGTGTCTTGAAAAACATGGTGGTGGTAGCATCATGGTCTGGGGCTGCATTAGTGCTGCTGGTACTGGGGAGCTGCAGTTCACTGAATAAAACATGGATTCCAATATTTCCTGTGACATTCTTAAGCAAAACATGATGCCCTCTCTTCAGAAACTGGGCCGGACGGCAGTTTCCCAACATAATAACGACCAAAAACACAATACCAAGATGACATCTGCCTTGCTGAGGGATCTAAAGGTGGGGATGATGGAGTGGCTAAGTACAGTACAGACCAAAAGTTTGGACACACCTTCTCATTCAAAGAGTTTTCTTTATTTTCATGACTATGAAAATTGTAGATTCACACTGAAGGCATCAAAACTATGAATTAACACGTGGAATTATATACATAACAAAAAAGTGTGAAAGAACTGAAAAATGTCATATTCTAGGTTCTTCAAAGTAGCCACCTTTTGCTTTGATTACTGCTTTGCACACTCTTGGCATTCTCTTGATGAGCTTCAAGAGGTAGTCACCTGAAATGGTCTTCCAACAGTCTTGAAGGAGTTCCCCGAGAGATGCTTGGCACTTGTTGGCCCTTTTGCCTTCACTCTGCGGTCCAGTTTACCCCTAAACCATCTCGATTGGGTTCAGGTCCGGTGACTGTGGAGGCCAGGTCATCTGGCGCAGCACCCCATCACTCTCCTTCTTGGTCAAATAGCCCTTGATGCCTTTAGTGTGACTCTACAATTTTCATAGTCATGAAAATAAAGAAAACTCTTTGAATGAGAAGGTGTGTCCAAACTTTTGGTCTGTACTGTATGTCTCCAGACCTTAACCCTATTGAGCACCTGTGGGGCATCTTCAAGGGGAAGGTGGAAGGTGCCATATGTCTGACATCCAGCAGCTCCGTGATGTCATTATGGAGGAGTGGAAGAGGATCCCAGCAACAACCTGTGCAGCTCTGATGAATTCCATGCCTAGGAGGATTTAGGCTAGGTAACAATAGTGCTCTCACAAAATATTGACCCTTGGGACAGTTTTTGACATGTTCACTCAGGGTGTACTCAAATTTGTTGCCAGTTATTTTGACAATAAAGGCTGTACGTTGAGTTATTTTCAGAGGACATTTAATCTGTATTGCTATACAAGCTGTACATTGACTACTCTAAAATATATCCAAGTTTCATTTCTACTACAGTCCCCTGAGAAGATATACTAAAATGGCTGCTGAAATGTTTTGTCATTTATCATAGAAAAATTTGGTGCCTAAGTTCCTAAGTAACCCAAGAGGGAACCCATCCTCATATGGGTGGCACCGCATGTCCATTCTTTACAGTTCCATCACTGTTGTGGTGATATTTTCAAAGTTCTTGAGTTGGATCTTTAGGCTGTTGAGGTGGAGGAGAATAAGTGGCACCACAATCATGCACTCCCATTAAAATGTTCCTTTTTGACTAATCCATCACTTGGCTGTCCCATAGGTGCGAGTCTTCACCTACCTCATCGGCCGTGATATGACCTTCGCAGAAAATGTGAAGTGGATCGCTTGTAACAATAAGGGTGAATTTCACTTCATAACAGATTGCGATAATTGACACGTGCTTATTCACGAAATGCGTTTTAGGGACTAAAGCTACACACAAGCGTGCACTGAGCATCCTCTAAATAGTTTTCTGTTGTCTGAGGAATGTTTATAATCTTACTGCAGGTTACTATACTCACATTAACACACTGGCCGATGTCCAGGAGAACGTCATGGAGTATCTTCATGTCCTTAGTCGGCCCATGGTCATAGATCACGATCATGACATCATCTGGACCGAGGCGTACATGGACAGTGTGGTAAGGACAGATGCTATTCCGATGAACCACTAAAGAGGACCTGTAATGCAAATGGCAGTAAATAAGAAAAGTTGAATAAGAGTACAGGTAGTCGCTGAGTTAACGATGGCTCGACTTAAGATTTTTCAATCATATCATGGCGATAGCAATACGACAAAATTGTAAAAATATTAGAAGTTTTGCACAGCAGGCAGACGTAGCAGAAATTGTACGATATGTTGGGATGCTTGAAGAATGTACACGTCTCCCGTTTTGTGAGAGGTCCCTGGTCTACCAGACTTGGTTGGCCATGACTTGACTTACAATATTTTAAATTTACAATGAGGTCATCGTAACGCATCTCCATCGTAATTCGAGGACTATCTAAATTCACATTGAGTTATGTGCAAGATTATTAGCAGTTAAAAATTGTAACGGTAACTGTAATTGCAATTATTCAAGTATAAAGTGTAAGGTGAAATAATATAAATAGTCCTTGTGCAAGTAGATCAAGTGGTTTTAGTGGGTTTTTTTGGCTGTGTAACTAGTAATTCTTGCCGGCTGTATACATTGCTTGTAAGGGTAAGGAGTATAAATAGACTGGCAAAAAAAAAGGTAAATAATTGCCAATCTGCTCATTTTGGAGAGAAGCTGAGCCTTGCACTGCTCTCCTGCAGCCATCTTGGTCTGCTATTTCTTGCTCATGACATTTCTAATTTGAGTTTCTGCACATTATCTTCTTTCCTTCAGGGTTTTCTGGGTTCCTCCCACATCTCAAAAACATCCTGCAAGGTGGATTGGCTATGCTAAATTCCCCACAAGGCGTAAATGTTTGGCATTTAATTTACAGTTGTGCTAGATTACATTTAATGTTCCTGGAATACTCTCCAGATCCACTGCGACCCCAACAAGGTTTGGGGTTAGTGAAGACTAAAGATGTAAAAGTCTCCATATGTTTTAGTGCGATACATGTTTTTTTTTTTTTTACCTGCTTTTATTGCAAGCTTTACAAATTCTGCTAGGATACCCTAGCAAAGACAGAATATATGTCATGATTTTATCACCTGCCTTATTTCTATTTGTGTGTAAAATAATCTGAAAGCTGATGTCCTTTTTTGCATCTTTCATCCACCATCTTCAATCCCATCCAGCTCCCTAACACTAAAGAGGTAAAGAGGTTTAGTAAATTAGACCTCTAAAGAGTTAGTCTTTTTTAATGCCCTTTAGATCTTGTTCAGCCTGCTTTGTACCATGTGACTAGCAATTGACTTGTGCTCCTTTTTACAGCGCCATCTGCTGTTAGATTTATGTAATTCCTAACAGACATTTGTCACAGTGGTGGATAAGCAGAGGCTCATTCTTGTCATAATTTCTCCCATAGCTCTTTAACAGCATGGCTCAGAGTCTGCTTCTGATGACCACCGTGGCCATGCCTGTGTTCAGCAAGAAGAAGGAGACTATGTCACATGGAATTCTGCTGGGAGTGGTGGGCACGGACATTCCCTTAGTGGAGGTTATGATGCTTGCCCCACGATACAAGGTACAACAGAGAAATACAGTGTATTCCTGACAATATGAACAGTCTAATGAGAATTGTGGTGGTAATGGAGTGTATTTCTCATAGCTGGGTGCTCATGGTTATGCTTTCCTTATTACAAACAACGGCTACATTCTGGCACACCCCAATTTAAGGCCTCTAGTGAGTACAATCTCTGGTTGGAGGTCTCTTTAAATTTGAAGTTAATTTTGGCCTTAGTAAATGCATAGTTATACACAGTAGATTTGCTGTTATTACTAGGCTTAAATATTCTGCTTTTTGTTACAGTATAAAGATGGAAAAAAGCTGAAACCCAAACCAAACTACAACAGTGTGGACCTCACCGAGGCTGAATGGGAAGACAGTAATGACACTGTGAGCTTTTCACTTGTTAAAACTGACATAAAAAAATACATTTTAATGAAAACGATCATAGCAAGGTTTCTTTAATATACAGCAAGTGTCAGGTGACCTGCATGTGAATGTCCAAGATTTCAACTGAATCTGTTTCTCATCCAAACAGTTGAGAACAGCCATGGTGAAAGGTGAAACTGGTACGTTAGAGTTAGATGTAAGAACCGCAGTGGACAAAGGGGTGAGTGTGTATTCATCAGTACAGTACATCTACATGTTTTCTACTGTTTAATGAGGATATATGCAGTTTTAATAATCAGAGTTGGAGGCACTGAATGCAGTAGCATTACATTTTCCCTTCACTTGAACTGAGGTACCAAACCTGTTCCATGAAGATATGGTTTACATGGGTTGGAGTAAAAGATCTTGAGTGGCCTGCTGTAGAGTTTTGACCTCAATCTTACTGAGACACTTTGGTATGAATTGGAACACTGACTGCACCCCAGGCCTCCTCACTTCACCCACTTCATTAGTACCTAAGTTTACTAACACCATTGTGGCTGAATGAGCACAAATCTCCACAAGCACACTCCAAAATCTAGTGGAACATCTTCCCATAAGAGTGAAGGTTATTATAACAGGAGATGGGGACAATATTTAAAAAGTACATTTGAAAAGTACATTTTTGTCAGGTGTTCACAAACTTTTGTCCATATAGTGTACACTTGAGGATGTTCTTTTATAGTATGTTTTATAAAATACTCATCAGTTCATTAATATAAACCTGAGACCTGAGTTACAGATATCACTATTAGATGTAACAGTATATTCCATCCAGTTTTAAAATTTCATGAGCACTGCTGCATAAATGACTTTAAATCAACACATCTGGATTCTGTCTCCATTTATTAATCCGCTTTTCATTCTTTACAGAAAAGATCCTTGTTGCTTAAAAACAAATATTTCTACACAACCATCGATGAGACACCGTTTAGGTAAGATGTATGTAACTCAGTGAAGTGCAAAAGTTTGTATCCCCCACTGATGTTCTACAGTTCTTTTGGATGTTCCCCAAGTGTAATTAACAAAATATGATATCAATCTAGGAACACTAGAACGTAAGAACACATCACGAATATATTGACCTATTTCTGAATGTGTGTTTTGATGTTCCTCATGTGTCTTGTGGTTTCAGCTTTGGGATGGTGTTAACACAAGGTCATGGCCAATATGTGTTTCATGGAAATGTTTCTATTGAAGAGGGTACGTGTTATGTGTATATATTAAAAACAGCTAGACAGCTAGAAGCTAGAAAAAATCTTAAAATCTAAAAAGACTTTCACTACATAAATGCTGAGTAAACACATTTATCCATTGTCAGAGTCATCTAGATATGTAAAAAATGTTTTCTTTACAGGCCTTCATGATCTTCAGCAGCCAGACCTAACCATAGCCAATGAGTGGTGAGGACTTTGTGCAAATTGTGCAGCTGATTGTACTTTAGTTTATGACTTTAGTTACATTGTTACATCAATTTTACATCTGTTCATTTAGGTTAATCCATCTGTAGGTTTTTTTTATTTTTTTGCATTAATAGAATAAAATTTCAACGATTGTCCATTTTTTGTTATATTAAACATATACGTACATCAGAGGTTCTGTAAGAGTTTTACTGTCTGTGTATGTTCACCACTGTACACTCATTGTTTGAATTAAAATTGAGATGTTTTTCTATAATAGGACTTACTGTGAGACAGATATCGACCCCCAACATCGGAAACTAACTCAGCTCCAGGCTGTTGTCCGATACCTGACTGGGAAAGAGCCTGAACTTGAATGTGAGTTATAAATGTCTCATCAGACATTAGAACATAAATAATTCCACACATGCTTTTTTTCTCTATGCAGGCGATGAGGTTCTTCTGCAGCAAGTACTGTTTGACGCGGTGGTCACAGCTCCACTCGAAGCCTATTGGACTGCGCTGATGATGAGCGATGCTGGGTGAGATTCATCTATCTTTCTTTGTGAGCTATCTGAACATTATTTAGAAGTAGATGCAAAGTAATTATCTAGTTTTGGAGTTAAGTCACATAATTGCAAGTCAAAGTCAGATCTCAAGTCAGAAACACTCAGAGGTACAAAAATGAATAGTAAGCATTAGTGTTATTATTAACCAAACAATAGCAAAATAAGGTCTTGTATATTGCAATTACATTATTATTCAATATTATCATTAAATTCTATCTTTTTTCACATTTGTCCTTTACTTGTTTCTGCAGTGTGGAAGATCATATTGAGACTGCCTTCTTGGGGACACGCTCAGGCCTCATGCGCATCACAAGATACATTGGCAAAGAGGAAAGGAAGGGGAAGTGAGTAAGCCTATAAAGTGCCAAATCTTACAACCATCTGTGACTGGATGCCGAGGGAGGGAAAAAAAGGGGGTGTGCTCTCTGAGTTAAAATAATGGCATTAGCCAATTACATGCATTTCTATGTGTCACTGTATGCAGAATAGGGTAGATTGCAAGTTTTTGCCCTGGGATGCAGCATGAGCAGCCATTTAAAACTCATTGCTTTACATTTATTGTAAAAAGCTAATGTTTGCCATTGACTTTCCTGGTTGTTAGCTGTCATTGTGAAGAGCTTTGAACAAACTGTGGGAAACAATGAAAGGGACAATTTTGTAAACTTTATATCTCATTATATTTGACATATTTTTATTATCTCATCCATGTAAAATCAGGAACTTTTTAACCCCAGTGGACAAGGAGAATCTCTTTACTATGGATCATCACCCTATCTGGTATCGTCTGGCAGCTGAGAACAAACCGGGACAGTTTTATTATTACGTACCTGTTGACGATATCAATAAAGGTATACTCACTGAATGTAATTTTCTTCAGTCAGTGTTAACATTAAATAACATAACATAACATATAACATAACATAACATAACATAACATAACATAACATAACATTATGGTCATTTTACTAGGAGTTTCTAGCTCAGTATAAAAATCAGCATCAGCATTTTCATTATTATGAATTATTATTATTAATTTTACCAATAGAGTTTTATACTAAAAAGACATGAACTGCATGTGTTTTTTCTTACAGAAAAGAACATGTTGATAGCAGTGACTGCTGTAACTGTGACTGCACAGAACAGAATAGCATTGGCTGGAGGTACAGTATCAGGAAAACTAACTTGAAACACAAGCCTTTACTCTTATAGCTACTTTATACATGTGTTTATTATTATACTTGAATAGCAAAGTTTGACATATCATAAAAAGAGTATGCACACCTTTAAACATGTCTATAAACTATGTAGTTATGGGATTCATTATCAAAATAAGTGTGAAAGACTTAAAACATATTATGAAACATTTCACAGTTGAAACTTCAAAACAATGTCTCCAATAATCATTGTCAATTTTATAGGGGGCGCCTTTACTTCTGGAGCTGCATACACATTTACTATGCATAATCTAATTCACTAAAAAAGTACAGTATTCATTTTATGTAAAAGATTTAAGTAAAAAAAACTGTTTTTGATAAATCTAAAATAATGAAAGTGGGAGTTAATCTCTAGTTTCTCCAAAGATGCCAATGTACTTTTACATGTACGCTAATTTTCCTCTCATTCATTATACATGTTATTTATACACTGCACTTGTTAAGGGAGAATTGCTGAACTTATCATAACAGAATAATCTCTAAATGACTACTGAACAAAATAGAAAAAAAAAATAATTTTTAGATGTCACAAATACACTTGTAACATTAGGAAGTTAGCATAAGCTAAAAAAACAATGAAAAATGATTCATTCTGATTAACATAAAGCACATATTAATACTGATTCTCTAAAAGCTGATTTCAGGTCCCATCATCCATCAGTGTATATTAGAACAGCTTGTTCCTGTCTACTTATCAATGCAACTCTGGGACAGGGCAAGTGAGAAGAAGTGGTAGAGAGAATGTGAGAGAGAGAGAGAGAGAGAGAGAGAGAGAGAGAGAGAGAGAGAGAGAGAGAGAGAGAGAGAGAGAGAGAGAGAGAGAGAGAGGAATGAGGGCTGGAGATAGAAGTCAGTTTAAGCAGCATGCCAGTGTACTAATACAAATATATTTTATTGTATTCATATCTTTAAAGAACAGTTTACACTAACGGGACCTGGCCGACGCCTTTTTCCAGAGTGTCAGTGTTATCCCAGTTATACCAGTGAGCAATTAAAGGTTAAGGGCCTTGCTCAAGTGCAGTGGCAGCTTGGTTTTGCTGGGATTTGAACCCATGACCTTCTTATTAAAGTTCAACATTTTATTAAATGAGTTACCACTTTTCAGTTTGCTAAAGAATATATGTTTTTTAAATATATGATGTCTGAATTGGAATTAAAGCACAAATCTACTCATGTGTTAACGTTGCAAGTAGGCTGATGAAGCTCCACATACTTAGTTTAATTTCTGATCTTTTATTTAGCAATTGGACTTCAAATGTCATTAAATCTACTCGAAAGAAGATTCTGGGCCACAGCTAAAGAGGTAAACAATGAACCTGACCTTTCTGAATAGTAAACACCACATCAGAGACCCACAATTTAAACATCTGCATTCATTTCTCTTCAATTGTTTTTCCCTCCAAACAGGCAGATGACACGGATGTAAGTATACATAAAATAGCCAAACAAAATAGCAGCATTTTCAAGAATTACTGTACTGTATAGCAAACTGTATTCCAAGTAATAAAATATACCTACTATAGGTTGTATTATTTGACTTTTGTTTTTTCTTTCTCATTGTAGTGCAGTAATGTGGATGGGTTGTGTCCTCTGAGCTGTGAAAGCATTGTGAGTACATATATTTCTTTCAGTTATTGTGCACTAGCTTTGTTGTGTAATATTTATTTGCTGTTATACCACAGTGCTGTCTAATTCTTGATGCTGATTGGTCAGAAGGTGTTGAAGTAATCTGTATGACAGCAGCTCAGATGGATGTATAATAACTTTTTTTTTTAAAACAGACTTCCATTTATTTGAAAATTGTTTCAAACTGGCAAATTGCTGTGGTATAAGAGGACTTAAATGCAAGAAAATTTTGGAACTAGGATTTGGCGACCCTGAGGTGTCGACAATAGTTTGGAATGAGTGCGACCTCCTTTAGAACTCCTTGCCATTAGTTATAATGGAGCAGTCAGTGGTGCTGATTACTGTAAAAACTGTTATAGATCATTTTAATAGCCATTCGTTCATGTGAGATAGTGACGTCTTTGGTCCTTATACAGTTCCGGTGTTCGAACGGCCAGAGAATATTGAGGCTGTTTAAGCTGCTATCCTTAGGAGCCTTCTCCGCTCCGTTCGACAACATGCATTAGCTATATATTGAGCTGTTTCTTAGAAATTACACACCCATGTTGTAATCGCATTAGCAGATGGGACACCATCATGACATCCTAACTGGTAATGACATTTAACTTTTTCTTGCGAAGTAAAATTTCCCAATTCCCTGTGCCACCCTTTACTGTAGTTTGTGCGTTTACAGGGAAATAACAGCTCCACTTCATGTAAGGCCCCATCCAGCCTCTCTGTTGTTGACAATTCTTCTATAAGAGTCACTTGTCAGAGAACCACCAGAAACACCCCTCTTTAGCGCTCAACACTCCCGCTCAGCCTCTCCTACTAATCACCTACACCTGTTTCCCCTTAATTGAGTCCCTTTTAGTTGCCGTCTGATCTACAGTATACATACCTCAGAACACTTGGACTTCCCACGGATCCCGCGTTCCCCGTATTCCTCGCTTCAGCCAAGTTCATTATTTCCAGCACTCCCTTCTCTGAAACTTCATTGTTTGCTCTGTTAAGATCAGTAAACTTCACTTTGCTTCACTCCCGGTTTCCGACGCCTGGTATTCCGTGACAACACCTCTGATGTGTTTCACTGCTTACTTATCGAAAGTACAAAAGGAATTACCTTTACCTAGTTTTATAAGTGCTATCGAATATCAGGAGTTAAACTGAGCATTTAACTAAAATAATAATTGATCGATCTTTTTCAAACTCCCTTGAGAAAGAATATTCTATTTCAAAACTTATATAAAAGATCAACAATGTTTTTTGTTTTTTTTACTGTGACAGGATATTAACTGTTACCTGGTGGACAACAATGGGTTCATAGTGATCTCTAAGGAGAGAAGTGACGTGAGTATGAAACTTCTGTCATCATTTATCTAGAGGCAAATTTATTAACGGTGCTTGAAAACCATCACTATAAAATTGCTCATTTGTAATATTCTTTGTATTTTGTCCTGCAGTTTTCATACCAGCACCACAAAGCATCCTCAAATCAAGCAGCCTGTTAGTGCGACGTATGCGATTACGTTTTTAAAAATTTGATCACATGACAAAATTGCGATTTCTTTTTCCCATATAAAATGAATGGGGGCAAAAATAACAACACAAAAAAATTAATAAATAACCTGGTGAGACAGGGCATAAACCAGCCATGGGGGGGAGGCGAGAGATCATTAGGAGTAACAAAATGGGCAGGGACATAAAACTACAGGAACACAGACATGTGACATATCAATGGTCTTGGTCTAATGTGGGGAATTGCATTGTGGGTAATAGTGATGTCGCCTTATTTCTACATTAGAAACTACATTATTTATTGTTCTTTTTGTTCTGCTTTATGCAAAAACAACATTCCAGTTAGAATTGTTAATAGTAATAGTTCATGTTCTTTACTTGTAGTACATGTACTTATTTTGATCACCAATGCAATCACTCTACTACACAATTTGTCCTGTTATCATTACATGTATGCAAAACATATCCAACATCATGGAAAAATGTTAAGGATATCTGTTCCTCTAAACATACTGGAATGGAAAGGTCCTTTCCACTAGGTTTAGCATACATGTAATGATAGCAGGACAATTTGTGTAGTAGCGGGATGCATAGGTGAATTCCACATACCACACACCTAGCTTAAGCACTTTTGAAAAGCTAGAGAGAGTTTATTTCCAGTTATGTTATATTTAGGTTTGTTAGTTTTTAGTATGAGATCAGTGAAATAGGCCCACCTTTAGATTAGGAGGTGGATCAGGAAAGACGGTATGATGGAAGTTAGTGGTCATGATGGGCCTGAGGATGCAGCTTCTGCTGGCTCTGCTGTATGCTCTCCACCCGGCTGGTAAATGTTGTATCCACCACTTAATAGACAAAGGATCACAATGTTAGCAAAAACTAGAGGTTGACCCATATGGGTTTTTCTCTGGTCAATGCAGATATTTAGAAATCAGGGCAGCGGTTGGCCGACATATGATTGTTGGCCGATATGTTTGGCCAATTTTCTTTTTTTCTCCCTCTTCATCTTATAAAATCTAACAGTTAATTAATAAGACATGATACTGGAAACATTTATTGAACACAAGCCTCTTCAATTAGTGCACCTGTTAGCAGCTTTGGTACCCGAGCCTCCCTTTAGCTTAAACTACAGCTGATTAAAGGTTCACTAACAATACAGTTCTAAATGTATTCTCATTCTCTCTCCAAAAGCAGCATCATATTTAACCAATGAAGTATATGCTGCTAGATAAAGAACAAAGAGTGTTATAAGAACTTAAAGCCCAGGACACGCCAAGCTGACGGTCGGCCGTTGGGCAACGTCGGGTTAACACTCAATGGACTATAGTACTTATAAAAATAGAAAGTATGAGCAATTGTAATAGTAATAGCACCACTAAAAGATTAAGTGCCTACAAAAGTATTTTTTAAGGGGAACATAAAATTATAAAAAACAAACTCACCTGTAGTTTTATTGTAGTAGACATTAATTATTTCCAGCTGAAGATTACTGTCGCTATAATAACTTACTGTTGCGTCTATCCCATGCTCATCACTAATGACTTCCCAGAACTGAGGGGACCAAAAACAATTGTAAAAGGGGGGAAAAAACGTTCTGTTTTTGCCTCTTAATCTTAAAGCAAAGCTAGACTGACATGCCGACTGAACCAGCATATAAGAGACCTTTAAGTCACCAATCTAACTCATTCCTCTGGAGAAAAGGGAGTCTGAATGGTCTCTAAAACCATTTCAGGCTGTTTGGGCAAAGCCTTTTCACATCAACATATAATCTCTGGGCATCAATTCAAGTTGAACATTTTGTTATTCAGACAGCAAGAGTGTAAAATAAAGTGGTCGAACCAGAAACAAGTGGCCATGTTAACAGCAGGGAGCGCGCAAAAGCTAAAAGCTTTCGTCCGGGTTTTAACACTTTTAGAAATTCCTCAGTCACTAACAATTTGGATGCGATTATAGAAAGATACGATTATAGAAAAGCAACAGGACTTTCTCTCATTCCATCGATTCACAGTTCACGTAAAAACCAAAGTCAACCACGTTTGTTTGCCGAAGTCAAATTGACCTGTGACACCACAGTAACGGCTGTTTATAGAGATTGGGAAATCAGTCCAGCGTTCCCAATTGGTCGAGTTATACGTCATATGCCACTCTCTCAAACCATCCCATTGGTGGAGAATTGTCGTTGAGTCGATTATGTCTATTAGTTGAAATTACATACACTCGCTTCTGATTGGATAATGTTGCAATAGTTTACTTTCTACGTTTAATTTTTTTATATATATACAAAAGGATTTTTTTTATGCGGGAAAAAATAAACGTGCTCAGACATGGGCGTTTGACATGTCAAAGCACTTGCAACTTTGGGGGAAGATGAATGGTGGGTAAATCAGCAGCAACACATGCATCTTAGCCTCGCCCACCACACCATATGTGATTGCTAAACTCGTGTCAACGAGGAAGTGAGACACGTTAAACTAGTGATGGGAGGTCTGTCTCTTTTCAAAAGTTCAGCTCTTTTGGCTCGCCTGCCTTCGGCTACTATGGCTGCCAAATGGCTCTTCATCTAGTCTCATTTAGACCCTTCTATTTTAGCTTAAATTGAGCGATTATGAATGGTTTGTGTGTTGGTTAGCAATATTTTATTTAGTGTTTTCACAAAAGCCTTATTTTATGCATTTTTTCGTTACAAAAAAAATACACAGTTACCATTGTAGGAAAGCATTCCCCTTCGGTTGTGTTTTTTACGTTTCATCACTGTCAGTAGATGCAGTCATAGTGTCTGTGTATGGCCAAGGGGAATTCAAAAAAGAGTCTGCTATTAGGCATGCCTCTTCAAACCTCAGGTGGTCTAGAAGAACCTCATGCTTGAAGAGCTCAGTTGCATTAACAGGGAGAAGGTTATCAAGGCCTATCTTAAACGAGCGAACTCGCTAGGGTCACAACGGGTGAAACTTGGAATTGTTGGCTGTGGGCCCCTATAGGACATCTCTGGACATACAGTGCTGTGAAGCCAGCCCACCAGAGAAGGGTATGGCAGATTATGAATTGTATCAGGCTGTGGGGGTGTCTTGTAGGCATATGTGTCCGCATCTGATTTAAAGAAACTCTCCCTAGGTGGTGCTTGGGTTCTGCAGGGAGTAGGTTGTGGAATATAGAGCACTGGTTTGGGCACCACTGCCACAGGTGGTCTATAAATGGTTCTAGGTAATAGGACTGGAGTCGCTTTGATTTGCTGTGGTTGAGGAGCTGATAAAACTGACTGCTGCTTTACTGTTAAATTCTGCATATCGTTATAAAGGATCTGTAACTGTTGGATTTCCTCCTGAAGGGCCATCTGAGTTTCACGCAGTTGCCTATTTTCCCTTTGCTGATCTTGAAGTTTGTGCATAATGGATGAGTGCAGTCTCATCTTCTGTAGCAAGGGCTCCTCTTCTAAATCACTGTCAAAGGGTGGTGTGGTGAACCACGGTCTATCCAGTTGTCTATCAACATGGGAATATGGAGCACTCATAGCTCTAGTAGCGCAGGCTCTCGTAGGAAGGTTGCTCTGACACCCTGTCTCTGAGGTAAGCGCATGATCCGGCTCGAAGGACAACAAAATTTAAGGAAATTTATCCATGTACGCTGATCAGGAGATTGTACTCGCCCCGGTGTGTCAGTTAAAACACAGTACAGGATTCAGAACACTCAAACTTTACTGGATTTATAGTCCGTGTGTGGTGTAATTCTTGTCATCTGCCAGCTACTGTTCTATAGGTTGCACGATGTCGTACATCGGCTGCTGCTCAGTTCTGGCGTTTTGAGTGCACAGTCGAGAGCGGTGCACGGTGATGTCACAGAGGTAAATTATCATGAATGGCACTGAGAATTTCCCCGCCTAGTGGTGAAGCATGGAAACACAGCCGAAGGGGGAATGTTTTCCTACAACTGTTGTTTAACATTTTAATCAGTACTTTAAATGAACAACTGTAAGTGTGAGTCGGCTCTTCTCATACACTACAAAGAATCAGCACAGAGTTGGCTTGTTTGCGGATTACACATCACTACGTCAAACCGTTAAGCACGGTCAAAGGACTCACATTATGCACGTCAGTGCCATAAATAGTTAATCCCTTATCAAATCCTTCATACCTCTAAAATAAGAGCAATACAGTGTGACAGACAATCTCACTCACTGCTGCAAATTCATGTCTAACACAGGTTGGAAAATTCTTTGGGGAAGTCGATGGATCAGTAATGGCCCAGCTCCTCAAATCAGGCTTGTTTAAAAGGTAACTAGTTTCCCCCTGGACTTACAGTAAGAAAGGAATAAAACACAGCACTGCATGTGGGTATAGAAAAGTAAAAATACCGTTAAGAATTATTATGTTGTAAAAGCAATGTTTAATCAGTTAAACAGTAATCAGTTAATCAGTAATCACACTTTCATCTGTCTCCAGGTGTGTAAGATTATATAAACGAGATATAAAGGAAAAAAATGTAAGAATAGAAATAGTATAAAGGATTAAAATGTGTGAACTTTTCATCGTATAAAAATGAATTCTTCTACTCCTGTCTACAGGGAGACTTTGTATGACTACCAGGCCATGTGCAAGAACAGCCATCATCACGCAAGTGCAGCTCGACCCCTGCTGAGTGTACATTTCTTTAGACTCTTAGCACAGTGTTCCTTCTAGCAAGCATTTTTACATTCTCATAAAGATGACTCAGTCGGATTGTTGATGAATCAGCTGAAAATCTCCAGTGTATTTATATGAGCACACTATTTGCACTCACAAACACTTGCAATCTCTGAAGACATTACTATATAAAGCTGTATTATGACCAGTCCTTCCAGTTAATGTGCTTATCATTTATTTTTTTGCAGCCTTTCTACAACCTGATGGCAGTAGTCAAGTGGCTTTTCTCCAACCTCATAATGTAAGTTACGATTTTTTGCATTTTCATTTTTAAAAATAGTTCTATTCCTGCTCTGAAACTTTTTGCGTTCTTTGCTTTCAGGTTTTTTTTGGAGTTTAACATCAGTGGGCTGTGGCATAACGGCTTTCTGGTAGACGGTGGGTTCTAACAGTCAACATATATCATATATTTTGTTCAGTGTAGGTATTAAGAGTACAAGCATAAGAATCTGACAGTTTGGATCAATGCACTGATGGCAGTTAAATACAGTTTTAAAGATTGGATTTATTTAGAAAGGATTATGATTTTTTTATTTTATTACTATGTGGTTTATGTGTAAATAAATAAGCAAGGTGATGTACTTGATTTGGAGGTGACTGGAGACTACTGGTATTTTAAATTATGGTTGAAGATTACTCAATCACAGTAGTGCAACAACAGATTTAGTGGTAGCATCAAATAGCCGATTTAGTGCTATTGTAAATGAAATTATAAGAAATTGTGATCAAAATCGTACTGTATTATATTCATCAGTGGCGGGCGGTCAGGGCCAGCGAAGCCTTCTCTGCTGGCCTAAACACTATCAGAAGCACTGACCTACACTGACTACCTAAATTCTAATATTTGTTCCATTGAAATTGTATTCATTTATTCCCAATAGTCTATTCTCTTCATTTCTTAGCATTTTTCTTGGCTGCACTGCTTCCAGTACTTGTATGTGGATGTTAGATATTTTGTCCAATCAGATTTCAGCCTCTATGTGCTGACATGTCAATCTAATCTGCCCAGGGCCTGCAAAGTCTGTTCTGCAGGACTTTTTTTACTATAGTATCCTTAATAAATAGATCTGTTTCTTTAACCAATTAGATTTCATATTCGTCCTCTGACTGGATAGTCAGAGGGAAACTGTTAGAGGTTACACGTGTGTAGCGCTCTGCACATATTAATACGTCTAAGGTCTGAGTTAGCCTTTTAACGACTACTATGCTGGTATTCACTGGTCTGGAAGTGGCGAACAAACCCTTTTCCAGTGAACACTTCCAGACCAGTAAATACGAGCGGTACCACTGGATTTCAGCCTCTGAGGAGCGGTGCAAATTATGAGTCTGCATCTCGGGTGAGTAGATTGGATTTATTTAAATGTTTAATGGTTTTGTCAAGTTATTAGACAAAAGTTGATTCAGAACTGCTCCAGATGATGTAAGTGCACAGCTGTGGTTGTAGTGTAGAGGTATGGAGCCTTAACTGGGTTTATTGCTTTAGTAAAATGGTATTCAGCCTCCGTATGTAAAATTCCTCTCTCTCTGTAATGCCGTGTAACGCGGTGTTATATTGTGTTTCTGTATAGTATTGATGGTTTATTGATGGGTATAATCGTGACGTGATGGTGGTATTAAGAGGTGGATTAAGTCGGGTAAGTCCCCACTGAAGGCCCAGGCTACAAATGCATGGTCCGCCAGAGTATCTGCAAGAGTGAAAAGGAAAGTTTATAGGACTGTGGTGAGACCGGCTGTGTTGTACAGTTTGGAGACGGTGTCAGCTGAAGGTGGCAGAGTTGAAGTTTAATTTTCATTAGAAGTGACAACGATGGACAGGATTAGAAATGAGTTTATTAGCGGGACTGTGCAGATAGGGCTTTTTTAGAGACAAGGTGAGAGAAGCACGATTGAGGTGGTTTGGCGATGTGCAGAGAAGTACATCGGTAGAATAATGCAGAGGATGGAGCCACCAGACAAGGAGAAGGTTTATGGATATGGTGAGGGAAGACTGGTTCATTTGAAAGAGGCAGATGTAGAAAACAAGGTGGTATGGAGATGGATGATTTGCTGTGGTGAACTTGAATGGGAGCAGCCAAAAAAAAATGAAGAAAAAGAAGACTGTAACATTCATTGATGCAATTAAAAAATTTAAAAAAAATCTAAATTGCATTGTATTATGCAATAACATATTAAGTCTTATTGTTGCCTTAACAATCAAAAACAAATCATAGCATCTGTCAGATATCAAATTGTTGCCTTAAGAATCAAAATTGTATGACACAGTATGGAAGCACAGGACAAAATGTGTTTAATCTCAACGTCCTCAGCCTGCATAACCATTACCATTGTGCTACATCTAAAACTCCCATCATGCTGTTTTTATAACCTCATGCCTCATATTATTTTCATTTCATCTCATTTCTGCATGTTCCCTATTATCATACCTGTATTGTGCCTGTACCCTTGTTGTCTGCTGGTCTATGTCCTCCTGTCTGTCCCTCACTGTCTCACAGCCAAGTCAGGATATCACACTAGTAAGTATTTTCACTGTCTTACATAATTAACCATATGCATCAGTTGTCTGTGTGTATTTGAGCATTCTACTAACCCTGCACCAATCCTTTGATTACGATTCCTTCCCCTGTCTTTAACAGAATCAGTAGAATGCAGTGTACAGTACACATTATAGCTATGTAGGATAGCACATTGTTATTTGAGCAAAGACTATACCCTAGAAATCAGAACCAGGAGCCATCAGTGTTTTCCCACATAGATAGAAAGATTGTGTTGTAAAATGCATGGTTTCTTTCTCTCTCTCACAGCACACAAACAGAAGAAGGTGGAATCCATGGTGCCCTGTAACACTGAATATCCCGGATTCATATACGACACCTCCATCAGGGAGACCAACAGCATTATTAAGTGTGGTCGCTGTCAAAAGTGAGAATATAAATTGTGGTGGGAAAATGACTTAAAAAAAGTCTTGCACTTGATGAGTAAAAGCAAAAGAAAAAGGTTCATTTGGCACTTCTGAAGAAAGTGGGCATCTTTGTTCTCTCTGAAAATGAGCAGGCAGAAAAAGCATTCTCTACCATGTAACAAAGGAAAGCAGTTTTAGCATCCCCTCCCTGCAGTCAACTAGCATGTGAGGGCTTTTGGAAAAAAGTAGAAACAAAGCAGAAACAGTTACAGATACTTTTGGCCACTACAGAACCCACCTCAGTTAGAAAATTCAAGACATAACATACATTTCATAGTTGTAAACTAAAATCATATATAATTTACATTATATTATATTTTCATACAGTAACCTGATATATAAATTATATATATATTTCTATTCTAGCAGAGTTCTCAAATCTGATTGGTCATTTTTTTGTTCACATGATTTTAAATGTTATTGTTTCTATATCAAAAGCTCATGCGACAGATAAACTGGTGAAAAATGCAAATATTTAACATGCAAATTCATCATTGAAGTTGGCTTTGTTTATTTAAACATTTGTGGAAGGAGTCTCCAGTGTCAGTGCTTTGTAACAGACAGCTTTTCACCACTGGAATTTCTTCAAGTGACACTAGAGAATTTTTAGTCCTTTTGGCATTTTTATTTTGCATAAAAAGAACAAAACACTTCAAAATGTTAAGCTGTTATAGGAAATAAAGAAAAGTCAGGGAAGTAATGGTATCCAGTATTTTAACCCTTATAATAAAAAGTTATTGCATTCTATGTAAGATTAGATGATGATAATGATGAAGATGATGATGATGATGTATTGCATTGCAGGATGTTTGTGCTCCAGCAGGTTTTAAACAGTAACTTGGTGATGCTGGTGGTGCAAGCAGACTGTGACTGCTCACGCCAGTACTCCCCCATCACCCTTACACCGAGAGAAGTCAAATATATCCTGTTCCAACTTTTTATAACCTCCAATGTCTTAGCTACCAAAAATATTTTTAGGTAGGAAACTTTTATGTTTTAGGGTTTAGTGGTGCTTGATGCATGTTAATATTTTTTTTATAGTCATTTTAGTGATTTGCATATTTTCCCTGTATGTGTTACTGTGTTCTCTCTGTGCTTTATGGGCTTTTGTCATATACTCATTGCATTGTAGGCAGATCGTTTGCAAATTGGCTGTAGTGTGTGTGCCCAGTTGGGCACTGTGATGGGCTTCCCCCGTGGCCCTCTGTTGGATAACCTTTATAGAAAATGTATATATAGATGGATGGATAGATAGATACAGTTTTATTGTCATTGCATAGCAAATAGTAGCAATTGTGCAATTTTACAAGTGCAGATAAATAAGCAAATATATGTACAGCATGTAGTATATGAATGGATAAATATACAGCAAATTAATATAAAGGTTCTGGCAGTGAAAGATATGCATTAACTGTTGAGTAAGTGAATATAAGTAAGTAATATATAGGCTCCGAGCAATGTAAAAAGGGACAGGTGGACAAATGGATGGTTATTGATGTGGGTTGTAAGTCTTTTTTTTGCATGAATCCATAAGCCTTAAATTGGTAAATTAAGATGGCAAACATGATGGAGTTGGCATGAAAGCCGAAGCTAGGGAAGCTGATCTTTTCAAACAGAATGTTCAGATGACATAGTGGGGCAGTTGGACAGACACCAGGACTAAAGCACTGCTGTTTAGATTGATCTGTTTAGGTTAGAGAAGACTTCTCGTTGCTGCCACCATCAAAGTCAAAGAATATTGTGGGTAATGTAGGAAAGTGTGAACCAAACCTTGTCAATAAAAGATGTTCAAACTAAAAAGTTAAACTCAGATTTTAATCAGATAACATATTCATATTTTTCCATAACTTCTGTGAACATAACGCAACAGTGAAATGCAACCGGATGAAATCACAGAAGATCCGCAGACGTCCCGAGTCCTGTCACGCATACCATCCTCATGTAAGCTGAACAACATTTAATGAACACAACATGACCATCAAACACCTACATGCTTGTTGAACATTCCACAGAGTCTATCTTTTTTCAGCTACTCTGACTTGCACTCTATTTTGGAACATCGTAAGACATTTGCTCATTCAACTGTGGTCCGGTGAGAAATTCTGGGTGTGTACTGAATGTTCCAGTTCATCCCAAAGGTTTTCACTGGGGTTGAGGTCAGAGCAGTGCAGAATATGTTTGGACCTCATTTGGGATACATGGTGAGGTGGAAAGGTGATAGCTTAGTGTTTAAGTCACTGAACTTTGGATCATAAGTTCAAATCCAAGCCACACCAAGCTTCTGCTCCTGGGCTCCTAAGCAAGGCCCTTAAACTCATACAGTAGCTATTCAGTTGTATGAATGAGAAATGTATATAAGTTGCTCTGAATAAGGGCATCTGCCAAATGGCACAAATAATTACACACACAATTATGGGTGGATAATATAATATTATACTAACATTAGAAAGTTTATTATGGAGGTCTTGATACTACTGAGAAAATCGCAATTTACTCAGCATAGGATGTTAATGAAGAATGTTCAATAAGGTGTATGAGCTCCTTGGACAAAAACGTAAATCACATCTAGCAAAATAAGTGCCATATTTTCAGTTGTGAACTAAGTAGAAGTAGATCTTTTTTGTACTTTAATAAAGTCCAAGTATAGGTCAAGTAAAGGACACTCAAGTGTAAAGTTTGCATGGTGGACACTTGGGTGTGTTTGGAGTTTGCATGTTCTCTGCATGCTTTGGTGGTTTCTTTCCTCAGACTTAAGACATGCATCATTTCAAAATCATTCATAATGCGCTCGCGCTTGTGTAATGCCATGGGTTGGCACCCCATTACGGGAGCCCCAATGGGATAAATTCACTAGAATAGGCTCTCGATCTGCTCCTTTGACTCTTTAAGCTTTACACATACAACACACAATGTATTAGAGGTTTGATTTGAGTCTTTGAGCTTCAGTGACAGGAAATTCTATGGTGTGTAATTATAATTAGTGGAAGTAGCCCTGATTATTCACATGGTGTAGTGAACGCTTTGTTCTTTATTACAGGAAAATGCTAAAGACTGTGGTGGGGCGTGTGGGATCTCCGTATCAGTGGCTCTTTTCTTCACATCCCTGGTCACATCACTGACTCTTCGCTGATGAACAAAGACAAACATCCGTCTGCTTCAGGCACTCGGGGGTATACACACTGCCTGCTGTTTTAGATCCAAGAACCTTTGGTGAACGCTGAACCACTGTGAAATCTTTACAGTGGACATGCATAATTGTGGCTGTAACCAAAGCATTTTGAAATAAACCTTGTACGATGCTGAAAGATGTGGACAATTACTAATGTCTGAGAAAGAAATGGCGGTTATGACATGCTAAGCCTGAGAGTGAGAGGCATTTTTATTTTGATGCATTATTTAATTTTTTTCTTTTTAAGTATGAAAATGATTATATAGTTTTTATAGTATTTATGTAATTAATTGTGTCATGTGATTGTTTATTATCAGTATGGCCTGGTTAATGCTGTATTATTCTAACACTTACTATTCCAATTAGAATTATTAAATCTTATTTTTCATGCCATGGCTTCAAACCTGAGCATCAAACAATCAGTAAATGCAATTTCACATTTTTATAATGATCCTATTTCAAACATCTACGTGGCTAAACTAAGCACATTAAATAAAATGTACACCTTCAGCTACACATGATATTATTCCAACTTAAATACAATATCCAAGACCATGATTTCATCAGGATGTGGTGCCAAAAGTTATCCAAGGATCCTGCTCAGGTGCAGGACCAGTTCCTGAAATCAACTGGAAATTCATGATGTTTCCACTGCACTCAAGTTAAAAGTGAAATGTGATGATTAGTTTGGGGAAAAGGAAAAGCAGAACATCGTTTGCCTCAATCAGGAATATTTAGCTTAATATTTACCTTATATTCTAATTTTTCAGCATTTATATTGATTGGCCAAAAGGTTCAGCTCTTTTGCCTGTTTACTTCAGGTGCATCTAAACATTCATAGGAATAAAGGTGCTAGCTAAAACAGATATAACAACCAATGAACTTCAATGTAAAGTCTTCTGACGTCTTTGAAATTATGGTTTTGAAATTGGATATGCTATACAAGCTTAGTCCATTTAGCAAGATAACGTCTGCTCCATAGAGTAATAAGGTTTAGGCTTTATCATGCTAAGCTAACATCACTTAATTTGATGAAATCAATCGAGCTATAAACAAAAAAAAAATACAAATTCCATTCTGAATACAGACATGACCAGATCACGTACACAAGACGTCGTCTTGGACACTTTCCTGCTAAACGGTGACGAACCCCCAACATGTGACCACTACACAACCAACATGACCATCAAACATATATTACTTTTTTATACGCTTAATGACTCAAGACAGCACTTTTAGTCAGAAAGTACCTGGGTTTTTTGGGACAACTTCAAGTAATCAAGCCACATTACCTATTAGATTAGATTAGATTAGATTAGATTAGATTAGATTAGATTAGATTCAACTTTATTGTCATTGTGCAGGGTACATGTACAGAGCCAATGAAATGCAGTTAGCATTTAACCAGAAGTGCATAGATAGCTTATTTACAGTGGCAGTGTAATAAATCAGGGTATGAGGATATACAGAAGGTGTAGTAATATGTACATATTAATAATATTAATTAAGATGATGAATAAAAATCACTATCCTGAAACTCTCATCCTGTCAGGTGATCTCTGGCTAGCATGAAAATATAGAGAACAAAATTGTTGGGCAAAAAGTCTTGTGGAAATTCTTTGTAGTAAGCTTGACGTCAGATCAATGGAGAGAGCAGAAAATATAACAGTATAAATGTTCATTATTATAATAATAAATAATTTTTAAATACATTTTCTTCTGCACGCCTAAATTATTATTCAGAGACCTTAATAATAAAGTGAACGAGCAACATGTTTTTTCTTTTTCGTTCGGCTCATTAATAAATTACTTACATACTTTTATATTGTAATTATACTATTATATCCATTATATATACAAAGAATATAAGCCCATTATAATGAGAAAAAAGGAATATTGCTGCATCAGCAAAAGAAAGACAGTCGGCTTAGGAAAAACTAATGGACAGAGTAAATGGGCGAGTTTATAAAATTATAAATCGTCTCCTTTCCCTTTTCATTGTGATCCAAAATTATTTTGAGAATGTTGCAAGAAAGAGACAAGCATTTACTTTTTTGGGCTTCATAAATACCTTAATATTGCTGTCGTAGTCTACGCATTGGCAATTAATATATTGGCATATTTCATAGGCTGAAGAAGCTTTAATAAGAACGTGGGTTCCGTCAACGTCCCCAATCACATTTGGGAACCCTGAACCCCTGAGTTATATAATTAGAAACATTTGAATGATTTTGGCTGTATACAGTATGGATATATGGATAGAATAAGTACTGATATGTAACCAAAATTGTGTCTCATAGAATATCATAGAGGAGACAAAACCACCACTCTGTGGAATTCCTCTTTAATGAGCTTTATGTCCAGGGAACTGCACCCGCAAATATTTATTTGGATTTGAAAACACATTGATACTTGATCTTATCAGTACCTCACAGAAAAGATTCCCCTCTCTGAAACAAACTAATCCTGAAGCTGAACGTTCAGAGCATAAGTCTCTATAGCTACTTACATACCCTGAAAGGAACTCAGTTTTTGGAACAGAAAGCTGAGGATATCAGTTCACTTACCCAGGTACGTCACATAACCTGCTTTCTGGAATACCCCCGATGTGCTGATATTAGGGTGCTTTTTAAATGTATGATGCAAAATAAATGACTTTAAAATACCATCTAAAGCACTTATTATGCTTGTCATATGATTAGAGCTTTAAAATGTTTAAATCAGGACACACAAACTCTGAAAACAGTTCCGGTGAAGGAAGTGTGTGTTTATTGCTGTTAAAAAAAGTCTTATTAAAGCTGATATCATTCCATGCACATCAATAAACAATGTTTGACCCATTCAAAATCACCCTGCTGCATTTAAGAAATTTTTCCCACGTTATGTTCAAGTTAGCCTCACACATCTCTGAGGTAATCTGATGGTTTTATATCAACTCTATAAATAGGTCACTTTCAGATAATGACTGGCCTCTTAGTAAAGTCTCAGCCATAATAAGGCACTTGTATATAAAAAAAACAAACAGCAACAAAAAGAAAAGACAAAATAGAAAACCATTTATAGAAAAAGAAAAAAAAATGAAACAACTTTCTGACTGACCCATTAACTGGAGACTCGGAAGTCTTGGTCAGAACCTTGGCTTGAAATGTTAGGTCATTACATAACTTTCAGATCGTCTGTGTGGACCGATATTCCTGATTATACATCACTGCAGACGAAGAGTTAAAAAAATTACTTTTAAAGCTCAATTTTGCTATGAGGTAAAAAATAAATAACAAAATTGACAAAGAAATGGTTTTTAATCAAACAATTTGAACATAAATATAACTTTAGAAAACTGATCAGACCCCAGTGACCTGTAGCCTAAATTGAATGTTGTCAAGCTATTGTAGTCTGATTAGCAAAAAACAGGCAGTGTGAACAGCTTTTTGGCAAAAACTAACATGATGGTGTGTTACAACATAGTAGTGATGATGAAAGGCTAGGAAACGTGCTAACCTTGCGTTAACAAGCACTCCGAGTTTACCTTCAAGGGCTAATCCCTATCCCTGAGGGTGTGCATCAAATGGTTATAATGGGTCAAAGGAAACATCAGGATTAGCCAAAATATCAGTAACAGGATCATTAGTTGAAGAAGCGCTGGGAGTGTGGCCTACGGTGGCCTGTTAGTGTCTCTTGCATTGCAGTGCTTGTTGTTTTTTTGCTTTAAAGCATACGATTTCCTCTGTGCATGTGGAAATGTATCAGATTAGATGCTTGCTCAGCTCTATCATCATAAAAACCACTCGATAAATCACTATCCCCCACACATACTCAGACTTTCCAGAGATCAAGCAAACCCTGGTGGTCTAAGTCGTTAATGCTAGCGAGCATCAGATCAACTTCATAAGTGCTAATAAATGCTAATGGTCTCTCTGAGATCTGCACACACTCGGTCTGGTTCTAAGAGCGCACCAGTTTGAAGCCCTGGCCGGTGTCCAGCACTGCAGGAGGAAACCAGGTCAGTTTGAGTCTGTGGAGAAAGCGCAGACACACACTGCAGATCCAGAAGAGGTTCAGAGAAACGCTCCAGTGTGCCAGCTGCACCACTGGATACGTCCAGCGCGGAAAATACAACCTCCAGTGCTTAGCGACGTCACTTCCTGTAGGAAGGTGCAGCTTGTAATCCCCCCAGCGACTGGAGACACCGTAGGCGGCCAGGACGATTCGCCCGGGCTCAGACCAGCGCAAACCCGCATCAGGGTTGCAGTTAAACTCCACCCATTCTGCGGTGAAATCTCCGATCTGAGGCAGGTTCTGGAGCTCGATGTCCATCGAGGTCACCAGCGTAGCCCCCTGTACCGCTACGTAAACCTCTTCCACTTTGCGTGCTTCCTTCACCCATGGGAGCGAATTCTCAGTGTCAAGTAAAACGATGAGACGAGAGCTGTAACCATCGTTCTTCTCCCTCCATATCTGGATTATCTCAGACAGATGTAGCACTTCTCCACCTTGGGGAAAAAAATTTAATGTGCGATTAGACAAAACGTAGGTGTGTGTCCAGGACAATACAGGACATTTTAGTTTTCATACTGAGAACAAGAAAATATTTGGTAGTTTAGCAAACATTTACACCATTTTGGCAGTTACTCGTATCCCGTAATAGTTTTTATTGATGTTATTTACATTTACAGACTGTGGTGAGACCTATTTTATAGAGTTTAGAGACCGTGGCATTGAGTAAAAGACAGAAGGTAAAGCTGGAGGTAGCAGAGCTGAAGGTGCTGAGGTTTTTGTTTGGAGTGACGACGATGGACAGGATTAGAAACGAGTTTATTAGAGGATCAGCGCATGTGGGATGTTTTGGAGATGGTTTGGACATGTTCAGTAAAGGGACATGGTGTATATCAGTAGGAGAATGCTGAGGATGGAGCCACCAGGAAGGAGGAAAAGAGGAAGAGCAAAGAGGAGGTTTATGAATGTGGTGAAGGAAGACATGCAGGTAGTTGATTCAGAGTACAAGGGCCCCAAAGACAGCAGCTTAACCGAGAGTGGCTGGGATTTAAACTCTGCCTTTCAATTAGAAGTTTGATGTCTTACTCCAATAGTGATATTTAAGTGAACAACCTACACAGGAGTAGATCAGGTACATCACTGATCATGTCATTTAAATTTAATATGATTTGATTTCTACAGCACTTTTCACAATGGACACCGTTTTAAAGCAGCTTTATAGAATGTATGAATTATTAAAAGAAATTAACTTAAATGTAATTGTATTTATCCCTGGGGATAACAAGCCTGGTGCGACTGTGGTAAAGAAAACCTCATTGGGTGACACCAAAAAATGTGATTATAAATCATTAAAACATTGCAAACACCAGACAGTGAAAAATAGCATGTGTGTGTGGGACCCAACTGGAGCCGGTACATCTTTAATGGCTTGGGATCCTTTTAAAAAATTTTCCTGACTTTATTATTGGCTGTGTGCCACTAACCCAGACTCCTCATGCTTACTTTTCCTTTACGGTGGTGTTGTGACTTGCACTTTGACTAATGAACAATGTGTCTCAATGACATTGCAGAACGGACGTGCTTTCACATGCATCGTTTCTCGGCACGCTCGCTCACCTGCTCCACCCTCGTGAATAACTACACGAGCAGCCCGTGACGGCCTGTGCTTTTCTTGCTCACGCTCACAAATACTGCTTTACATGCTCAGGTCAGCCGCCTACACCCTCTCTCTACTCTGCATACACTTTGAATGTAATAAGTTGTTGAGTCAGGTTATTAGTACTGCAAACGATTGGCACCTTTTCACCTCCATATTTTCATTGAACAGTCTGATTTACGTATAATTAAATAAAAACAAATTAATTCAGGTCATTTCTGTCTGTTCGTTGGTATATCGAGATGAAATTACCCGATAGCAGAAGCACCATATCAGAATGAATCTCTTAAAACAATAACAAAAAAAACACAATACTGCGATCTTTTCGATTAGTTGTACTGAATAAAGGTTGATGCTGTCTGACCTACGAGAGCCCACTCTCCGGTGCGGTGTGTGTGCCCGCTGTAGAACAACATGTAGGTGTCGTAGCGTGGCCCATCCACCGTACGCTCCTCTAGGAAAGAGCGGAGCTTAGAGTGCAACATGTCCCGCGTCAAGCCGCTGCTGGAGTAATCGCAACCGTGAGACTTGATCATGTGGTGGGAGAAGAAGCGCTGCACGTTGTTCAGCATGCCCATGGTGCGCAGGTTCAGCTCCTGCACCTCGTCTGGGGGCAGCGGGGTGGGCTGTCCATCCACACTGTCCAGATAGAAACACGAAAGGGCTAATGTTTTTATTTATTTTTTTATTATGTCTCATAAAACTATCAAAACTTTTTTCAATATTTAAAGAAATGTAAAAAAATGTATTTTATTTCTATAAAAGAAAGGCATTCCACATAACATCTTTTCCCGTCTCATCATTTTCAGACCTAAAATATTTCTTAAGATTGAAATCAGCCCCTCAACCCCCAATTCAACCCATAAACTGAAACCCAAGACATTTTAACTAGTGATAAATCACATTCTTAACATTATAGTCATTTCTGCTAACTCTCAGGCCCTTAAATAAGCACTCATCTATCCATATCTGCTGCTATTCAGGGGTTTTAACAACATTCCCAGGACATCACATTTCATTTTCTTGGATGTACCTGCAGTAGTTGGTAGGAATGACAACTGCATAACCCACACACGTTCCTCCAAGGCAGTTACCCAGCTCATAGAAAAGACCATAAGCCAGAGACTCGAGAGGCAGGACCAGCAGAAACACACCAATAAACAGGCTGTTGAATGGCTGGAAAAAGAAAGTGTATTTGTTCTCAAGTTTAAAAAAAATAAATTTAACAACTCGTAAATAAAATAGTCCACCAGTTTCATAAAGATTCCCACATTTTTTATTACATTTAAGGAAATCAAGGTGAATGGACTTCTGGTATTATGTATTGTGTTAAAATACTGTAATAAATCTATAAAAACCGATAGCGATAGCTAAGTTGGATCGTACTTGCCGATAACCGATTCATCAACCGATAGTTTTTAAAATTGATACTGGATAATAAAAGAAACGTCACACAATGTAAAATAGCAAAGAACTTTATTACAAAAATAACATTACTGGATAATAAAAATGTGCTCATGAAAATAGATACAAATTTATTAATTAATAAGTATATAATTCATACATTATATTTAATATATGTATATAATATAGCGCTCTCCGTGCACCGGATCACGTGTAAAAACAACGTGTCGTCAGTGAGTCGCCTCTAGAGGGCGCACTCGTAATGACCGCAGTTGCAGGAAAAACTATCGGTATGGGTTTTTGCCGAAAGTTCCAGCAATCGATTATAGGTGTCGATTAATCGGCAAAATCGACCTCTAAAACTTTTTTTCATTAAAATACCTGAAATTTCAACGACTTGTTTGTGCAACAAAAATTTCTACAATTACAAGTTGCCAAAACGCCATTATTAATTTATTTTATAAAATTAAAAAAAAAAAACTCAGCAAAACTACTAATTATTCAATCTTAAACTTTAGTATTTATTTAATGAATGACCTACCTGCCATGAAAGAACCCCTAATACAGCTGTAGACACGAGGCTGAAGAGGACCAAGCGTTTTGAGACGAGGCAGAAGTGGCGCATGCCTTTGGAGGTCATCACCCTGTCCAAAGCCCCAGGACTGGCCCTCTGAGCCACACACACTCTTTGGCATTCGCTCAGCTTGCTATGAAAACCCCAGAGGGTCACCAAAAAGACCACGTGGCAAAGGATCCAAAAAACGCTGGAGGCAGAAAAGCCTGGAATCACAACATACCAGCGGTCCAGATCCCCCATCTTCAAAGCAGCCAGGACCAGAAACGAGGTTTCGACAGCAAGCAGAGGCAGGAGACTGAGGCGCCTCCACAGAGTTCCTCTCCTCAGAAACGGGGACCAGCGCTCGGTCACCGAGAGGCCACTGAAGTACGTATCCAGGAGCGGCTCACACACGAGGCGGCTGAGGAAGCACACCAGGGCGTAGGGGTTCACCGAAACCTCGAGGGAGTCGAAGAAGAAGATCGCCGAGACCACAACGAAGCAGATAAGGTTAGGAAGAGCCAGGAAGGATTTCATACGCAGATCCACGAGCAGACAGGCAACAGCCAGCGCCAGGGCGATGAGGCTCATGGAGGCATGGACGACCTGCATGGTGCTGGCCGCAGCGAACCCTGTCAGCTCCAGCATCTCAGAAGAGGTCAGAAGTGCCGGCCTTTGCCTGGTGCATCCACAGAGTCTTTCCACCAAAGCCCACAGCGTTCTTATGACCACGCAGGCGATCAGCATGTACCTGCTCAATTGCTCCTTCCAGTCACCGACAGCGGGAGTTTGAAGAAAACCCAGTAAACCCAACAGGAAACCCAGCCATAGGTGGAAGAGGACAAAACTGAGCCTCTCTATACCGAAGTAATAATACAGGATGCTGCAGATGCCCAAGATAAAAAGAGCGAGGATGAAGATGACCAGGAGGATGGGTTGTGCTTGGCTCTCCCAGCGCGCATACAGGCCCAGGCATACGGCCACGAGGAGGCTAAGAGTGGACAAATAGCCCAAATAGCGAATGGACGCTCGCACACTCACCCCGGTCCGAAGCTCCTCCAGTCTGCCCATGGCTGCGTAAATCGAATGGGTGATGCAGTAGCGGAGAAACCTGCACATCACTGGATCTCAACACGCTCACCCTTGGTCTGGTTCAGCCACACTTCAGGGACAGCGTGCCTTCATTCCGAGCTTCATCCTCACGCAGATCTTTGAGGTGTTGAACGCTTTCTTTTCGTTGTTACTCCTCAAGTCAGCTGGATCATGACCACTTCCAGGTGCGTTAAACGACACAACAAAACTCAACTAACGTTAGTCAGGCTGCTGGTCATAACGACTACCGGTGGAAAAACTATTTAATTTAACTATTTAAGAAAGAGTTGTACGTGAAAATACAATTGTTGTAATTGTTTGTTGAAAAAACAATGAAACACTTTACTTTAATATACTTTTTCAACAACCTAGCTAAGCACTTGCAAAAGTTTGCTGGATGTCCGCCATTATTTCCGGGTTTGTAACGACCTACGGAAGCCCCATTAGGGGGGGGAAAGCGTTTGGTTCCTAAGTTTGTTTCAAAAGTTTTTGGACACCTGGACATAAGTATGGTATGTGCTTTTTGAGCATCGCATTCCACATTTAGTCCCAATTTGCTTATTTCTTCTGGAAAGATGTTTCACTAGATTTTGGAGTGTGCGTGTGGACGTTTGTGTTCATCAGCTACGTGTTAGTGCAGTGCATTGGTAAAGTTCTCACACACTTATTCCACATTGTGTTACAGCTTTATTTCAAAATGGATTCAATTCACTATTATCCTCAAAATTCTACTAACAATACCCCATAATGACAAAGTGGAAGACGTTTGTTTGAATTTTTTGTAAATGTATTAAAAGAAAAAAATTAAATAAACTATAAACACGTACATAAGTATTCACAGGCTTTGCTCAATACTTTGTTAAAGCACATTTGACACCAATTACAGCCTCATGTGATTTTGAGTATGATACTAAAAGGTTGGCACACCTATTTTTGGGCAGTTTCTTTGATGGGGTGTGTCAGTGCACAGCCATTTTCAGATCTCTCCAGAGATTTTCAACCAGGTTGAAGTCTGGGCTCATGCTGGGCCACTTGTGGACATTCACAGAGTCATCTTGTAGCCACTCCTTTATTATCTTGGCTGTGTGTTTGGGTCGTTTTCCTGTTGGAAGATGAACCGTCGCCACAGTCTGAGGTCCAGAGTGCTTTGGAGAAGGTTTTCATCAAGGATGTCTCTGTACATTTTTGCATTAATCTTTTCCTCGATCCTGATCCAGTTCCTGCTGCTAATAAAACATTCTTACAGCATGATGCTGCCACCACCATGCATCACTGTAGGGATTGTATTGGTGGGCGATGGTGGGCAAGCGGCAGTCAAGTCAAGTCATGTTTATTTCTATAGCGCTTTTCACAACAGACATTGTCTCAAAGCAGCTTTACAAAAATCAAAAGTCAAGGTGAACGGTGTGCATTTAACCCTGATGAGCAGCCGTGGCGACTGTGGCAAGGAAAAACTCCCTTAGATGTAATGAGGAAGAAACCTTGAGAGGAACCCGACTCAAAAGGAAACCCATCCTCATTTGGGTGACATCAAGAGTTTGATCATAAATCTTTCAACAATACAGAACACTGGAGAGTGAAAACTAACATGAGTACTGGAGTATAAGATTATAAGTGAGGTTCTTTCTGCAGTCTTATACAGTCTATATGGTTAGTAGCTCCTAGTTTTATGAGCTCAACATTTGTGATCATTACAGATCCAGCATCAGCTTCTCCATGCCAGAGCCTTTAAACACTCCAGGAGGTCCAATGTCAAAACCACACATGTAGTAGGATCCAATTGGCACTGGTACGTCTCTAGATGGTTCGGAATGTTTGCGAGTCCGGCATCTACTTCTTCAAAGGTCCATAATCAGTGAGGGTACTCTGACCGGTCTGCGACTACACAGCTCCACTACATTTACATTTGCGGCATTTAGCAGACGCCCTTATCCAGAGCGACGTACAAAAGTGCTTTGAGTCTCTAGAAATGAATAAATCTACACTGGTACGCAAGATTACAAACTTAATATAAATATAACTCTTGAATTCTACAAAGCAAACTTGGAAAGTGCTAATTTAAGTGTTTCAGGATAGTCAAGGACTCTGCTGTACCGACATCTAGGGAAAGTTCATTCCACCACCTCAGTGCCAGAACAGAGAAGAGCCTTGAAGTATACTTACCAGTGGTGGTACCAGTCGAGCAGTGCTGGAGGATCTCAGAGGTCACTGAGGTAAGATGGTGCTGGTCCATTTTTGGCCTTGTACGCAAGCATCAGTGTTTTGAATCTGATGCGTGCAGCTACTGGACGCCAGTGAAGGAAGTGCAGCAGTGGGGTGGTGTGGGAGAACTTGGGAAGATTGAACACAAGTCGTGCAGCTGTATTTTGAAATGCACTAGAAATACCACTAGAAGGTTTTTATTGTTTCATTTCGAAATGATTTCAGATCGTTTTATATTTGCAACTTTGCAAACTAAAAATGAATAAATACCAACAAACAAATTCTCATTTTCATCTTTTTTTATTGTCATTTTGCATGTGTGGGCAACACACTTATAATGGAGTGGATTGCAGGGGAGAGAAAAAAACAACCAACACTCAACACTAACCCAACACTAAAGAGAAACTCTTCATGCACATAGAGCAAAGGACAATGTACCACTTCACACAACAGCACAAAAAAGTTGTAAAATGTCCAGTATTCTAAGCAACTAAGAGCACATCAATCAATAATACTATTGCTAATGCAATTAAAGTGACGGTATTCAGTGGTGATGATAATTATCACCACATCTGCTTTAAAGCTAGTCGTTTTTTTTTTAATTAAAGGTTCAAAGTTTGGCTTCTGTACAATTTCAGGATTTGTCTACCGTCATGTAGCGAACCACATTCTACTTCTTTAATCCAGTTGTTTTATTTGTAAAAGAAAAAAAAAAGTTCATGATAAAAGGCACCAAATTTTCCTTACAGGTTCTGTAGTAAAAAAAAAAAAAAAAAAAACAGTACCAGTGTTCCAGTGTGGTCCTTCACTACAGACACACTTACAGGGGAAAAACCTCATTAAGAATCAAAGCTTCTCTAGCACCCTCAAAAGTGACTCGTGTTCTCAAATGTGTCAGACTGCAATTGTATATACAACCACTCATACAAAGCTTTAAGACTCACTCACTTTGGATAGGTTATTAAGACGTTTTTATATCCATGTGCTCTTGTGTACCGATCGTCATGGAAACAAACAGCCAGAATAGTAATGTGTTTTGTAATAAACTTTGGTGTGTAATAAAAGTCTTTGGGAAATAATTTTTGTTTTGGAGGTCTTAAAGCTCTCCAAAAAGAGTGTTCTTAAACAAGTGCAACTCCTGCAGCGAAGGAAAACCGCTCATTTCACAGTGAAATACAAAGAGAATGGAAAGCACTTAGTACATATAAACATGACATGAGAGAAACCTCACTGAGGTTAATCGCCAAAAAGAGAAATTTAGAAGGTTTGAATTATTTATCGGACCTGTGGAATTTATGCATGTAAGAGCTAAACGTGTAAATTTGTTATACAGTCAATAACGGCTGAAGATGTTTAAAAATCTTTATGGACCACCAGACAACCTTAACCCAAAAAAAAAAAAAAAAAAAAAAACCACAAGCCGTTTGATCTTCAGTAAAGCAATGACATTTCTTTTAACTACATACGCATTTCATCAAAGGCAGACGTCTACTGGTTACGTTTTTTTCCCGTCACAAAACCAAGTTCATAGCTAAAATATGCTCTTTAGTCTTTCGTTCACAAAAATATATAACCACCATATAAACACCCTTTAAAAACCCCCAAAACCAACCCCTCTGATCGAATCGCAAATTGTTCTTCTGACTACAACTACTGTTTAAACCATACCGTGTAAAGCAAACTGTAAGAAACACACACACGCTCTGTGTCACAGAAGAAATACAGGGTTGTTCAACCCATAAAATGCTACAAATTTCACTTCAAAGATGCTTGTGTAAAATTTCTACAAGGACGGAGTGCGTTCTACAGCAGCGAAGCCGATCGCAGAGACTAAACGACGCTTAATAAACTCTGCATGACAACTAAGTTAAAACTATTGCGTTCTTAGCCGACGGCGATGTGCAAGTCTACGTTACAAAAAAAAGATATTTGTTGCTTTAAAAGTTCTTCTTGAAAAATTCTCTCTGAATCGTGTCGTATGATTAAGAAGCACTGGATAACGGCGCATGAATCCTGAGCTCTCTGCCGATTTCCTCGCCGAAACCAACCTGCTAAACTACAACCCGTGCCACGGTATGTTTAAACGTGTAAAACGATTTTTAAAAAAGCGCCACACCACCCAAGTGTAAACATTCGTTCTCAATAAACTTAGCATACGCCGCGTCTCTCCCGTGTCCAGCGACGTGTTTCATTCACGAGCACGTGTCGAAGATACTGATATACATCAGAAGCCTGATTATCGTGGTGTCACGTAACATCGTGGGAGAAAAGGGACCTGCTGGCTTTCCATGGCACGTGACATGTTTGTCTGTATAAACTGTGCAAACTGCATCGTTTCACATAAAAGAAGCAGGAGTAAAAGAGCTGGGAGCTTCTCTGAAACCCAGGTGTTAATTTGCCCACACCGCTGTGAAGCAGCGACGCTCGGCAAACCAGCCTGGGCTTCAGCTGTACAGTAGGATGGGATCCTCCAGTTCGTGGAATGGTGCCGAGCCGCTTTGACTCTCGCCCGAGTCGGAGTCGTAGCACGCGTCAGGGAGCTCGGTGAAGCTTCGTGCTAGCTGCTCATCCTCGGAATCAGAGCGCGCCGGCTGGCACAAGTCCCCGAACGTGTCCTCTTCGTCGAGCGTGCTGAAGTCCTGCGGGATGTACAGCATCTCGGGGTAGTTGTGACTCACTAGGTCGCTGCTGGTGGTGATCGAGACCTTGCGGAAGGCGAGCATATGCATGTGGGAGAATTTGACGTACTTGTAGCGCTTGAAACCGAGGGACTCGATGGCCATTCGCCAGCTACGCATCATCGGTGCGTGCCGGCCCTGATGTGACGAGTCGGGGGTAATGATCAAGAGCAGACCGTGCAGTATGAGGAGCTCGTGGGCTTTCTTGCAGCACAGCCAGCGCTGGTACGGTGAGGGGAAGTAGGAAAGCAATAAAGAGAACACCACCACATGAAAGAGCTGCGCGGGTAGCGTCTCGATAGGGTCGTGCAGCTGACCCAAAAACGCGTTGAGCGCGTCGGTCGCCAGCTGCAAGGGCTGCTGGAGCTGCAGGTTCAGGAAGTCACACTTGTACACGCTCTGGAGTCGGGAAGAAAGCACAAACACAATGGATGACTGAGTAACTTAAATATGACTAGGCATAAATCACAGAAACAGGAAAACTCTATTATTCTCGGATTTTACCGAGATAGGAAAAATGGACGTACCTCAACCGCAGGCACTATGTCAATACCTACTGTGAGGAACTCATCAAACTTCAAGAAAGGATTGAAACAACTACCCACGTCAAGAAGTCGCAGCTTGTCATTTCGTAAGCTTAAACTAAAAACAAAAAATGACAAAAAAGTGTGATTAGCTTCAAAAAATACGACAGTATGTAAAATACTACTTAAAATCTATCAAGACAACAAAAATGATTCCACCATCTTTCTCAAAAGCCTGCATGTTTACAGATTTGATAACATCAGCTATCTAACAATTACTGGACGAATAAGATAGATGAAAGTTGCCACAAATTACTGTGCAACAGAGGTAGCACTTATCCAGAGCGACTTACACCTGAGCGGGGGAAGGTTAAGGGCCTTTCTCAGGGGGCAGCTTGGTGGTGGTGGGATTTGAACTTGTGACCTTCTGATCCAATGCCTTAACCACTGAACTACCACCTCCCTTTAGCCTAGTGCTGAAAGGCATCATAGGATATATTTCCTACTGCAAAGTGTTTAGGTCAAATGCAAAATTAGCGCAGAAATGTACTGACATTTCAACAGGAAAGATTGTCTTTGTCTGTAGTAAAAACACGACTAGTGAGAAGCGTTATAGACCTGGGCGAAGAGGAGTCTGGATTTAAAGAAGTCCCACTTGCAGCTGCAGCATGTTTCACAGCCTTCATATCCTTCTCAAACATCATCTTCATTCCACCATCCATGAAGTACTCCTGACAAACACTAAGAGCAGAAAACACACAGCAGCCATATAGTGGTGTACGTTATATATATTTTCAGTGCAAGTGGATTAAATGTGTACACACCTTAGACCCTTATCTGAACCTGTTCAATAACAACCGGGGCATGTCGTACCTGCGGCACCACTCGATTCGTCCCTCCCCGTCCCGTTTCTTGGACCAGTGGTTGTCGGCGAGACTCTTCATGGCGAAGGCATATTCGTTCAGCGTCTGCTCGTCCTCGCAGTGCTCACGCCAGATCTTATCAAAGTCGCCCACTGCAGGCAAGGAGATAAGCGTGTGTGAAATCACTCGACCACGAGTCAGGATCAGCAGATAATTTCTCTAGGTCATGGAGCTGTTAATCAGAAGTTGTTCAAATGATAACGCTGTGATCGGACAGTTACCTCATTGCTGACTTGAATAAAATGTATTTCCATCTATTAACTTTGATCTTTAAACGATCCAATTCGAGATCCTTAATTCAGCAGATCTTAGCCCTTTTGTGTTTCGTTCTCAGAACCCGAATCTTCTCCATTAGCACTTAGTATATTCCCTCTCGATTACACTACAGCCATCTCCATTTCTCTATGCAGGGGATGCAGCGGTCCTGAGAACCCTGTGGCTGTGTGATCTACTACTGCCGTATATAATGCATACATCTGAGTAATACGTTGCATATTTAATTTAAATAGCTAATTAATACCGCGATACCATGAAACTGTGATATCTTTAATCTAGTTCATCATACTATTACATTTTCTATCAAACCATAAAAACATTTTCATGAAATTTCATGCAAACTCACCCAGCAGCCCACACTGTAAAGCAGTCGATTCACGAGTAGCGTCTAACAGAATATTTTTGGATGTAACGGTAGTATGTTTGTTGACATAGCAAAGCTGCTAATACCCCGCTGTATATAGAAAACCGACATGCATGAAATCACTGCATACCCTACAGAATGTGTAGACAATGTGAAAGTTTTGTGCAAACTCACTGGCTACAACATGAAATGTGTACTTGTGTTACTTTACAGGTGAAAGTCACAGTTCTATCACAATAAGGCAAGTAAGTAGATAAAGCAAGCCACGCACAAATTATTACAAATTACAACAAAGTGTTACCTACTCTTGCAAGTGCGGTGCGATCGCTCAGAACAGCCGGTACCGAACGCTCTACGATCATGGATTCAGTGTCTCCATATTCACTAATACACCTCGCTACTTTTTTTTTTTTTTTAAATGATCCCATGCACGCACTTTATCGCTAAGCACCTGAGAAAAAATACGTCTCGGCTGCACAAACTTTTACTCTCAACAATCCAAGCAGGGTTTGTGAACATGAAAGAAAAACAGCGAGCTATCCCATGACTGAGAGGAAAACACAGACCTTATCAGAAGATAATTCATAAAAAATAAAAAAAAAAGGGAAAAACAACAACAAGAGTACAAGACTGTGCTTCAGTCTCCAGTTTAAAGATCACTTCTGAATGCTCAGCAGACTACATCATGCTTTCCTGATTACCCATCGCGGGTCTGAATGAACCACTGTGTGCAGAGTTTAAGAGCTCAGCTCTTAGGCAATGAGCAAAAAGATTTGGAAACGTTCCATAAACCTTTGAGACGCAGGCTAGAAATGCAAAACAAGACAGGGAGAAAAAAAAAGTTTTTTTTTTTTTTTTTTGCAGCGTTTGCTTTTTTTTTTTTTTTTCCCTCTTCCCCCAATTACACAAGCACTTCTATGTAACTGGTGAAGTCTAGTTTCATTACATCATAGCATTTAATACTTCCAGCTATTCTTTTCTTGGTGGATACAGCAGACTGGTTGCAGTATCAAAGCTGAAAACTGAAATATTGCCTGAAATCCGAAAGGCTGGAAAAATACTCAAACAGACATGATCTATTTTCGTCTGTTCTCTACCTGCCGAATTCGCTCGGTTCCATACTCCCTACAATCTGTACTCCATGGTGCCCTTGCAGCAATTTATCATTACATGCTGTACCTGCTTTATCGTTGTGTAGTGCGCACAAATCTACAGCTTGGCTTTAAGTTGCACTTCATGCATGCTGCTGTCGGACAGCAATTTCATTATATAGGAAGGTCATTACTCTTCATTCTAAAAATACAGCACAGCAAAAAAATATCCAATTATGTTAAATAATAAACTCTGGTGAGCCCACAAGTGTAATCCTGCCATTCTGGCTGGAGTTTGAGATGAGTAAGTGCTCTCAGTGTGTGTCTGTAACTATAGAAAATAAATGGAACATTGAACTTCCGGAAAAACGTTTTGTACTGCGATGTTTTGCGCATGTTAAAGATGTTGGATAATCCAAAGTCTATCTTAGAATGACAAAGCATGATTCAGGCATGGTAGGGTACCATTCAGTAATGCATGCATGGTACCTTGTGAAGATCTGGCAACCCATCCACAACCTACCCAGGGTACCATACACACATTCACATTCTCCTACCTTGGATCAATCAATGACATCATGTCAGATTAAAGCAGTCAATTCACATGTTGTTGTTTTTGTGTCAAGCAAAAGGAATAAGCACCAACATTCCACATGGAGTGTTCTCGAACTGTTCTCGAACTGTGGAGAATGAACACAACCTGCTAAGATCTCAGCATCCCAATTGAGGACCACAACCGCGTGAAAACAGTGTTGCGTTTTCAAACGTATCCACTTGTATCCGTGGAGACAAAAGCCCAAAACATTTTTCAAAAATGTTGTGTTGTTCCAATTGTTCAAGATTAATCCAAGCATAGGCTAATTTCTTTATATATATATATATATATATATATATATATATATATATATATATATATATATATATATATATAGCTATGTAAATGTGTCCTTACTGTAATGCAGAATCAGTGGGAGCTTCAATCATCGACGCGTAGAAAAAAAAAACCCCGGAAAAGAGTTTCTCTTCCTTTTTTTTTTAAATAAAACAGCCTGCATATTACAAAACGCAATGAAATGGAAATAAAATAGAAACTCAAAACTAAATGGTCAATGGCTGATGGTTGATCCAGCCTTGTGGTTGGGGACCCCTGCTTTACACATCCCACTGGATCTTATTCAGGTTACACACATAAGTGCAGCCAAATAATAATATTTTATATGCACAAGATTAAATTTAGTTCCACCCCAGGCACTTCGTTAGGCCAAAAATGGCCACCCCAATGGCCCCTCCATTGCCCATGCTCGTGCAGGTAACCTCTGTATACCCATGAGAAGGTGGTCTCCACTTTGTGATAGAATATACAGTACAATTATCTCATTCATACAACTGAGCACTTGACCGGTTTATGGGATTTGAACTCACAACCTTCTGATCAGAAGTCCAACATCTTAACTACTGAGCTCCCTCTTCTCCCAAATTGTCTTGCATGACACTGGTCCAGGGAATATGAGCAAAACAACATATTTGTGGCATTTTATAGTTAAATAAAAAGTCGATTACAGGATGTCAGTCATTACTTGTTCCTACACAGTGTTTGGTTTGAGCTGAATTTGCAGTTTTGAAACTATATTTATTCTCAGTTCAATAGTCTTCACTTAATCTGTGCTTGAGTCATTTAAAAACATTTTTTCACATTGATATTTTGGTAAAAAAAAAATACTTTGGTTATTTAGTTTGACCACATTTAATTTCAAATGCGACACAGGCGTGTAACAGATAAACAGGAACCAGTTCTGCTTGGCTAGTTTTATTGCTCTGGCTGAAGGGAACGTTCAAAGCTAGCTAACACATTTCAACACATTTATTTCTACTTTTATTTTTATAACAACTAATTGTCAACACAAACTCCAAACATAGCATGACCTTAAAGTGTTCAAACTGTTGTTTTCTAATGCTTTAACAAAATGAATAAACCAGTGCTCGTGACACAACCTGGAAGCATGCTAGCGTAGCCAGCTTAGCTTCAAGCGCTAACCTTCAATATATTTCCTCCGCAGTTTCCGGTGGACGCGTTTCACAACCCCGGAGAGCTTCTCCTGCTCGTACCGCTCACACAGCACATCTCTCTGCTCGGCGAGGTGGAACTGGCCGTGCTCGGGCCCTGGACCGACGCTGTGCTGGAGCTCCATGGCACAGACGCTGTCCGAGTTTCCGTGCGCGCGCGCGCGTGCGAGCGAGCGACACCGCGTGAATCACTGACGCCGTGCCCGCCACCTGAACGCGCGTTCATGAACGCGCGAGAGTCCTGGCTTTGACTCTCCCAGGTTTCTGTCAGGACATACTCGATAAGCTCAAACACGATCGTATTTCACTTTGTGTGGAGTATATTTTCCTGAAAATGTCATTTTAAGTGCATTGAATTGACTAAAAACAATAAAATTTGCCACTGCTGATATTTCAGAGTCTTGTCATTGAGACATTGGTGTTCCACCTGAATGAATCCACCTCTTAATACCATCATTATGACATCACAGCTGTAGAATCAATCAATATTATATTATAAAAGCAATTTAACAAAGGCAGGAATCTCATACAGCAAGTATGAATGTCATTACTAAAGCAAGAAACCCAATAAGCACAATTTAACGACTCTCCTTTCACTGTAGCCACAGCTGCACTGCCCACATATATAATTTCTAGCAAAAAACATCAGTATTAACCTCATAAATGACATGGTTTTCTATGTATTATTGTCTTTCAAGGGCATTTGAAATGAAGGCAAAGTGTGTGTTTTTGTGCAAATTCTATAGGAAAGAATACACAAACGTATATGTCCTTGTAAGTGCATCTGATTTCTTCTCCTCTCTCAGTCATTGTGAGATAAAAAAAAAAAACAGCTCTTAAATCCACATAAATATATTTGAACTTATAGATGCATTTTGATAGCGCTGACTAGCACACGCTCTGACAATCCGATCTAAGGATGTAAAAATGTGAGCGGACCTCGGAATGACCGAATCGCAGTCTGATAGATTATCGTTACAGCTTCAGACAACATGGAGTTTATGGTTAAAAATGGCAGAGAAGAGAATAGACTATTGGAAATAATTGAATGCATATTTATGGACAAAAATATATTAAATAAAATGAAAATCAGTTATTTTGATTAGTTAAGGTCACCAGAGAAGGCCTTGTTGGCCCTGACATTATAGCCCTGTGTTTAAGCTTTTAAGGTTTAAGGATTTTTTACAAATATTTTTTTAAACAATCTGGGATTTAATCCACACATATTCATTTTTAATAAAGGGTCAGCACAGAGAGAAGAGTTGTGCTGCACTATTACTGGAGTGCTTATTATTAACTTGGATATTGCAGGATCACGAGTCATCCTCCAGCAGCATCCTCCAAATCTTCTCAGTATCATGTATACTTGCCTGATGTCTGAGGCTTTAAATAAACTTTTAAACTACGTGTCTACCTATTTAGCTTCGATTTATTTGAACTAAATCGATTCTAACATTGAAATGCATTGACCAGTTATATCAGATACACAAGGGTTTCTGCTGATACACATTCATACGATATCCGCTCAGTTTATTAAAACCGTTCTGATAACAGTGATAACAGCTCTAAGGATCATATAACTTAAATGTCAGCACATAAAGCACACAAATACATCTAGCCATTATGCACAAATTACATTTCAACCACAGTGCATGCAATGCAGATCATTTGGTACCTAGGAAGATGTAAGCAGAACTGCACATTTTTTATTATGTTTAATGGATGTTAATGCAGGTGACTTATAGGTTTTTTTCATGATATGACAGCGCTGGATAATTTCTCCAGGCTGGCTTTACAATAGTGCAGCTTTTCATATAAATCACAGGTTTAATTAATGTACTGTCATCACTGTTTTACTTATTCATAGAGAACCTTTACTGTTGACTCAAAACTTAAGGTTGCTAATAAGTGTAAAATGTGGTAAAAATGTTTTTCATTTGTAATCTATATATCTATACGGTGAAGCATTTATTATATTATTATATATGGAAAGAGTCTTCACTTTTAGTGTTTTTTAATGGACAGTTAGTTTTCCACCATCAGAACAGGGCAAAGGACATTTTCAATTTCTCTATTATTTTAGACTTTAGACCAGGGGTCTCCAACCTTTTTGAAAGTGAGAGCTACTTCTTAGGTACCGATTAATGTAAAGGGCTACCAGTTTAATACACACAGTTGTCAGTTTGATCTGGAATAACACATTTGCTCAATTTACCTTTTATTATATGTTATTATTAATAATTAATGATATTCATCTATGTGAAGACACTGATCATGAAATTATTTCTCACAATAATTATCAACAATGATTTAACAAAGTAGGAAACAGCTATTTTTAGAAAAGGCCCGCGGGCTACTCATGTGGTCCTTGCGGGCTACTTGGTGCCCGCGGGCACCATGTTGGTGACCCCTGCTTTAGACAATACAAACAGAAATATTTGTTCAGTAGTCAGTCATGAAGGAAACATGGTAGGAAAGGTGTGTGAAGGGAACTTGACCTTAATCACATGCCAAAATGTGTGGATTTAATTTGTGGTTGCTATTTTACATTATGTACTGGTTTAAATTATACATATTACAAATATATATATATATATATATATTCAAGGAGGGATGTCGGTAATGAAAATGTTGTTCCGAATTAGCAAACAAGCTGCACATATATATTTGTCATGTTGTACCCAAAAACTTACATGATGTAGGTTGCAAAACAATAAAGCTGAAATACAGATAATGGCCCACAATTGAAATAAATGTAATTTGAACACCAGTAAAAGTCTTTTTATTGTCTCGTTGGATCAAGTCCCTTTTATAGGTTCTCTCTGTACTTGAAAGTAGAGCCAATACAGGGCAAGCAGGTAGAGTGTAAAACATGCAATGAAGTCGCAAATGTATGCAGTGATTAAAAAAACAACGAACAAAAGGGTGTACACAATAATGTTTGGCATATTATCAAAGGAGAAGAGCTCTCTCCACCATAATACATTCGGCTGAATGACATCCTTGTCCAATAGAGGTCGAGTGGCTCTCTCTAGTTCTACAGTTTGTTCATTTGTCAGTTCATCCATCAAAGCATGTGGCTGGTCCTCATCCATATTTTCTAATATTGAAGGCATGGGTGATGCTATTGTCCACGTTCTGCTTATGGAGTGCCTCTTTCCCATAGATATGCTATCTTTAAGTCCTGTTTGCTGTGTGTTCTTCAGTCTGAGGAGATACAGCTCCATTTCATCATCTGTTAGAGATTCTGTGGAGGCGCCATCATCCATGTTCTCACTCTGCTTGTTTAAGGAGTCTTTCTCCTGCTCCTTCAGCACTGCAACCTTTCCAGTAGTATCTTCTGTCCCACCCGTTTTGTCTATTTGGCAGCACACATCTTCCTCTTTATCTTGCTCATTAAATGCGGCATCACTGTTCAGTAACAAAGCTTGCTGTGATGAATCAGTATCGCGGAAAATGTCTTCTTTTTCACAAGTGGAGCGTCTTTCACTTACTGCTTCCTCAGACATCTGTTCCAAACCTGTGTTTTGCTGTTTATGTCCCACATGTAGGTGAACCTCACTAATAAGAGAGTCTATGTTTAGGATGCTTTGTGTCCTGACCATAGATGTTACTCCATCGACCATCTCCTGCTTCTCAATCTCTGCTGCAAGATGTTTTGCAAGATCTTCCTGATCTTCCACTCTATTTCTTCTTGGCTCAGCGTCTTTTTCCTTGCCGTCCTCCTGTGTGTCTTCTTCACCATCCTCTGTGGAATATGACCCATCTTTAATTTTCTCTTTACTATCCAATTCTGCTTTTTTACCAATTTCTTGTTCCTTTTTTTCTACTTGATTTTCGTGTTTGCCTTCCTTTTGTGGATCTTTCACTTCTAATGGCTTTTCTACTTCGCTTATTTCCTTTACTTCCTCTAATTGGATTTCTGTCACAGCTGTTAATTCTTGCTCTTCCATTTTATTAGGATTTTTTACCTGGTCATTTTCTTTAAACTCTTCTTCTTCTCCTTGTAAGGTATCTTCAAGATTGTCAGGATTGCTACTAATATTAGGTACTTCCATATTTTTATTTAAAATTCCATTAAAATCTGGAAGCTCATCAGGAAAATTTAAATGTGAACTTTTATTTTCATTTATTTGGCTCATACCTACAAGGTTTTCTAAAATCCTATCTGCAGATGTCTCTTCTGGGCTCTTATGCAATATTTGTGTTCGAATGGTCTCACTGCCTTTTTCTATTTCCTCCAAATGATCGACACCATCATTTCTATTACTTAGATTTGATTGGGTCTCAGATCCAGCATGATTAAAACGGTCATTATTTTGACACAGGGTTTTCTTCCGAATCAGATTTATGTCATCTGCAGATTGGATTTGAAGTTTGATATCTTCAGTGGCCTCTAGGTTTTGAGTAAAGAAAATGGGGGCTGGTATTTGGGATTTGATGGTCCCATGTGTCAGATTCTGAGAGGGACCTGAAGCATTACTTTGGATAATTTTAGGTGTGACATTTGATGAAATGTCAGAATGGAACACAGTTGGGCCAGGCATGGGAGTGTTGCTTTTCTCCAAACAACTGATGCAAGTGTTCAAGGTTTGCTCGGATGTTTGTGGTTCTTCATCATGTATTTTATCAATTTCTTCACTAATTTGAGTCTCAATAGATGTCTGGGTTACTAATATTTCTTCAGATTGTTGTTTAGAAACTATAGTTGGTGGGGGATTGGTAGTAATAAAGTCTACTTCAGACTCTATGGGTAAAATTGCATTGTCTATACATACCAGCTCTTGCTGTAAAGTGCTTTGTGAATATTCGCTACAGGGAGGTTTGTTGTATTTTATATATTCTGGTGTTTGCTCTCGACAGAATGTGGAATCTTTACTAGAAGCTAAGGGCTGACTGTTTAATAAATGTTGTTCCTCTGTAGGTATAAAGGCTTGCTCTGTTTTTGATTCTGAAATAGAAGCATCCAACAGATTGTCAGTGATATCTGGTAAAGCAGAATCCTGCAAAGCAATCTCGGCAACAAGTTTTGTTTTCTCATTCAGAAGAGATAAAGCATTTTCAGTAGCCCTCTGTGTGTTATGTAAATATTCTGGAAATGTTTCTTTGCACGCCCCATGACACTTAGCATCGTCGCTCACATGTTTTGCAGATATTTCTGGATTTGACCTTGTCTCCACAACTGGGTACGTGACTATTCTCAGACTCCCATCATCCTGTTTCCTAACCGACTTATCCGCTTTGGATGTTCTGTTCTTAACCCCTCGTCTGTCATTTTCCATTCTTTCAAAAACTTGATGGTAAAGTGGAGCCACTATTGTCTCAAATGTATAGTGACAGCCGAACGACTGAATGCCTTGCTTATCCTCTAAAAGTGTGTTGTCCATTTGATTTCTGCTGTCTGTGTCTTCAGTGCTTTCCTTCTTTTCCAAAGCACATTTTTCAAAGCATTCCCATGCCTTTTCAACAGTTTCACCAATAGAATTGTCTGACATTTGGCACTTAAAAGAACCATCCTGGCTGGTAGATGTCTCTTTATCTTGGCTGCTCTCCAACAGCTGCAAATCCACCACAGATATATGACTGCTTTCAGAGTCCAGCGAGGGTGGACTAGGCTGAAATTTGGAAGTGATTGGTTCGGGGTGTGTTACTTTAATATTGTCCTTTTCCTGTGCTTGAGTTTGTGGTGCGGGAACCTGGATTGTGTTGATGGATCTCTGTCCTTCGCTTGTTCTAGGCTCAGCAGGCAAAGAGGCGACATTTGTTTCTGGTGTCGACAGATTTAAAGGTGACTCATCTATTACTGGAACAGGAACATCCACTTTATCATTGTCGTTCTCAGTCTGCTGGAGGTCTTTTTCATCTCGTTTTGCAAAGTACTGCTGTAATTTTGCCATCCGTGCGGCTTTTCTTCGGCTTCTTCTGCTGTTGTTTCTGCTGTTTTCCTCCTGCGAATACAGGACGGATATTGGTTTGAAAAATGTTTTCAGCACATGACTTTGTTTCTAGATTTACTACATTTATATTCAAGCATTTTTGAAATCAATTTCAAAGGCAAATCTCTTCAAGCTGAAACCAACCCAGCAAAATATACTGGATGGAAAAACGTAGTATGTCAATTATTTAGCTGCAGGAAGCTCATTGTGCAATAGACAAATATGAGGGATAGAGGCACTGCCATCCAGTGGAGTGTTTTTTTTTATTTTTATATTTTTTTTTAATGGTCATAACTTGTTTAAAAAAAATGTAAAAACTGCGAAGAGTGTGCTTATTCTGCCTACACTGTATTCAAAACAGACAACTCAAAATTAAAAAATGAACTGTTTTGGCAGTTTGTTAGTTGATTTTTAGTTTTTTTAAGAAATAAGTTTCATATAGCTGGACCTTTGAAAAAATTAGCTAAATCCCCCTGTGCTATAGTATAAACATATGTCCACAAAGTTCAGTGTAGAGAGCAACAGGTCTTCTGTGGTTCTCATGTGTCTTGTTAAACCCAGTGGTACAGTTAATGCTTGCGATGTTTACTTAACCTCAGCAGTCACATGATAGTCTCTCAGAAAAAGGTCAGCCCATGTGACTGTGTGACAACACTCCCGTTTCTCACAGACTAGCATCTTGGAAAAAGCTGTTACTGTACATTCACTATTTATTTTTGGTGCCTAATGTATACCAGTAAAGTGACAGTGTTTAGTTATTGTTACCTTGTAAAGAAGTGCATGGATCAAATGCTTGTTAGTATCCGTGGAACGCAAGGAGAGAATGCTGAGAGCAAGTGCATTAGTATTTTAGTACAAGGTTAACTATATCTAAACATACTTTCAGTTGTGTGTGCTCCTCCTGTGTTTGTTCTTCTTTGACGCCCACAGGTTCAGTAACCGCAGCTATTCCGCAATTAAGGATTATTTCTAATGAGGAGATATAACACCATCATGCACAGATATCAAACCATATAAATGCTCAGCAATCATGTAAAATGAAGGAAAATGATACCTGGAATTTCCTCTGCATTTGAGGTAGTGCTGGTCATAGAGGAATTTCTAGGGGAAAATAAGCACATAGCATGATTTCATAATGATGATCCATCCCAACACATTTTGGGATTGAAACTTAACCAACTTAATAAAATGCTTACCACAGGCTTCTTCATATCACAACAAATCCATGTTATTTGTTTAAAAATTACACATTCCTTTTAAATATTTGGCAATATGGCAATATTTTTTTTTATTAAGATGTTGGGCTACTCACCTGCTTGGTTTCAAACAGCTTTTTGGCACAAGTTTCTCATTTTCATCTTGTTCTTTTGCCTTTTCATGGCAAAACACAACATAATTCTGTCCACCATTGTTAGCCCAGAACGTTCCAAAAGGTGTTTCATATCGAATGCAGAAGTCCACTCTGGCTCCTCGCTCCCCAAAAGGAGGCACCATTGTTAGTTTGAAAGAGAAACAGTCTGTAAGTCCTTGGCTTGACTCAGACACATACTCTGCCAACAGGTCAAAGTGGCTGCTCCAACAATCCAAAGATGTGCGGATATAGACCAGCTTGTCAAAACACAAGTTCAGAACACGAACACTCCCTTTCAGGGTGGTTGTCCCAGGCATAAGCTCCAGACTCTCCAGATCCACCTTCTGCTCTTGGACCCTATAGAGCAGCTCCTCCAGTGTCAGTGGAAGAGCAAAGAGAACCTTTAGATAGTATTCCTTGGAATCCTTAAACTCAACCTCCAGCGATTCTGCAGGATCACACATGGACCGGGTGTTAAACTGCTTTACTGAGACCAAGCTCAATCCAAAAGCATCTGCAAAAGACACTCTCCGGGAGCTGGAAGGTGGAGGCTGAGAGTCATCATCAGAGCAGGACAATGAGCTTCGCCGCCTTGGAATAGGTGATGATTTGGGTTTAATACCCCCAAGATCTAGTTGTTCATCATCACTATCCAAGGAGCAAGGCTCTGGCAGGCCCAGCAAGTTGGAGCTGCATATGTTGAGCTCCTGCAGCTCTCCCACCACCGGCTCCATCAGACTGTTTGGACTGTCTGTGGCAGAATGATAGTTCACTACCCGCCTGGCCAACAGCTGAGAAGCAACATGCTGGGACTGAACAGATGGAATCAAGTTACTTTTCACATTGCAGCAAGAAGCCAACCCTATAAATAGAGCTCAAAAAGGACTTCAGCTATGCAGTGAATGCTCAGAAGAAATATTGTCTATAGAACCCCCAACATAATGTTGAGAATGTCACTGAAATTCACTTTAAAGGCTACATTTCCACTTATAATGACTGTGTTGCTTTTTCTATTTGCCTTATAAATAGGAAATCGTTGTTTTTAATTTAGTGTATTTATCAGATTCAGAGTCAGCAGTAGAATACAAATATTTTATGTAAATACATTTTTTACTCTAGAAATCAGGTTCAAAATAAAAAAGTATTGGGACACCTGAACTTTCCTGCCATATGTGGTTCTTTTCCAAACTATTGCCTCAAAGATAGAGGGACACAATCGCATAGAATGTTTAAGGTGTATGCAGTATATTAACATTTTGTATTTACTTGAACTTGCTTACATTTGAATCAAGAACCAAGGTTGAAATTGTTACATGGTTTAGAGAGGAAGATCTTGAGTGGCCTGCTGTAGAGCTCTGACCTAAACCCTGTACACCTTTGGGATTTATTGGAACACTGTCTGCACCCAAAGCCTTCTTACCTCACCTACAGTACTTCAGTACCTGACTTTACTAACACCCATGTGGTTGAACACAAATTTTCACAAGCACACTCCAAAATCTAGTGGATTTTTTTTTCTTCCCAGAGAAGTGAAGAGAATTATAAGAGCAAATTGGGACTAAATGTGGAATGTGATGCTCAAAAAATCACATATACTTATGACCAGGTGTCATAGGTGATCAGGTGACACCTTTGGCAATATAGTATATATTGTAGATGGCATATAGCAATAAATATATATCTCTCTCTCTTTTTATATATATATTTTATATATATATTTTTTTTTTCCGGTACATACCTCTGTTTTTCAGGTCACAGTTCTGTTTAATTTCAGTATGGTTAGGGGGAAGAATTGCAAAACACTGCAGAAAAATTTCTTGTGGTTTTCTTATTGATGTAATTTATTAAATATTCAAATTTGTGATCAACATTTGAACAGTTTATATTTTTAAAACAATTTTAAATAAAATGCCTGCTTGGTTAAATATTATCTAAAATAATATTTTATAATATTTTATAAAAAGAAAATATTATAATTGAAATTAATGCAAAATACTATTTTATTTATACTGATTAAATTAAGAAATCAACAGAATTGGCACAAATTAAATTGATTAAATCAAATTAAATTAATGAAAAATTTGAATTACCGTAATTTCCGGACTATTAAACGCACCCATATATAAGCCGCACCCACTGAATTTTACGAAGATGTTTATTTTGAACATAAATACTCCGCACCTGTCTATAAGCCACAGGTGTCTACATTGAATCTAATGAACTTTACTCAGGCTTTAACGAAAGACAGTGTCTGTTACACGGCTTGTATCTAAACAGTAGCCTACCATGAAAGTCATTGTTCACTGTCTTCCTCATTCCTTTCACAACTATTTCTCTCTGGAGTTTTTCTTTTGGCATCGTCGTGCGTTTAAAAATCACCATCGGTAAAGCTTTTCTCCCGATGCCGTGCAGCTCAGAACACAGGTGAAGTGTGTTTTCATGCCCGGTTGTTTTCAGCGTGACGAATGATACGCATTTCCTGTTAACAGGCCGAGTGAGCGGCAGGTCAAACATCAGAGGAACATCATCCATATTTATGATGTGGTGCAGCCCGATTCAGTGGAAGCGCATCTGATTTAATATAAAGAGTAACATTGGTTCACCTGAACCCGTTCCGCAATTTCATTGGTCTAATGTTATGGGGCTCAGTTTTTTGGCTTGAAGTTTTTGAAACCGGGAAAAACCCAGGAAAAATCCAGATATTAGCCGCTTCGTTGTTTAAGCCGCGGGGTTCAAAGAGTGGGAAAAAAGTAGCCGCTTATAGTCCGGGAAATACGGTAAATAGTATACATTTGTTAGACTCCATTTGGGTAATGCAGATGTGTAAGTAAGTGTGTGCCATTTCACATTTAATATTTAATTTTCTAAAGATATGATCTACCTAATTGTTCTACTTATTTCAGCATACTTTTAACAAATGTCTTCATTTCTTTTTTCCTTTTTTACTCACTCCCTCGACATGTGAAATTGTCAGGATTTTTTTCTTTTAAGAAAAATTCTTTAAGCTGGATATAAAAAGATAACACTGCGCTAAATATAGTTTCTTTTTATACCCCTGCGATTTTTGTATATGTTTTAAAGTTTATTTAGATGACTTAACTCAAAAAATAAAAAAGGAATTGCATTCGGTCTGAAAGCCATGTACTGAACAATGTACATGTACTGTTACACCTAATATATATATATATATATATATATATATATATATATATATATATATATATATATATATATATATGTGTGTGTGTGTGTGTGTGTGTGTGTGTGTGTGTGTGTGTGTGTGTGTGTGTTAAATGTAATTACCTAAAACTTGCTGCTTGATTTAACTTGATCTAATCCTGCATTAGCTAGTTCAGTTATTGAAATTTACCTCAACATGCTCCAGGATTAAAACATTTTTCTGAGGTAGAGGCAGGAGCACTTATCCAGGAGCTTCACACCGCAGTCCTGGTTGCTAATTCATGCTAATCCCTAAACACACAGACATAGCTACAATGCAAACTATATTGTGTAGCATATAAAGATCACTGCACAGATTGATTATGAATAGGATAATTCTCAAGTAAAATGTGATTACAATGAACTACAACATAACTCCACTCATGGTATTGAAGGTTGTGTTGTTTTCATGTAGTGTCATGGACGATGGACTGAAACTGTTTTCATTTAGGGATTTCTTTTCAAAAACTGGTCTCTTTTTGGTGGTTCATACAAATTTATGATTCCCGATACAGTTAATGTGTCTCTGTCGTCGGCGATAGTTTAGTGATGGAGTTTGACAGATGTGGTCAGTACATGAACTGAGCTGAATCTCAGTTTACATCTGCCCATTTACACAGGCATTTCATCACCTGATGACAGTGTACAAGAATATTCAGTCTCAAAGCCCTGTTCACTTCCCATTTATAGAAACACTCAATAGAGACTGTCATGCACACTATTTTTTTCACAACAATTCTAAACTTACATAGAATTACATCAATAACGTTTAAAATCAGCACAAATGATGTGTAACTGATAGCATTATAAGCTCTATCAGTTTACAGACAAGACACATGCCAAATATTTGATATTTTCCACCCCTCCTGATTTCTATATTGTGTGCATTTATATTGGATATTTATTTTGACTGAAGTTTTGAGTTTTGCAGCTTCTCCTCAACGTCACATTTGACATGGCAGGAAAACAAGATTAAACAGCCTCTAAAAATCATGAGGTTTTTTAAGGTTGGTGGTTTGATCGAGGTTCATTTTTACGCCTAATTAACAAGCTTAAATAAGGAACAGGTGATTCCAATAACAGGATGGCACTAGAATTAACAAGATCCAGATACCCTGCCTAGTAATGTTGAAAAAAGCTGTAAGGAATATAGACAGACAAAGACGTCAAAAGCTGGGAATTTCATTGATCTGGGTTCTTTATCTGAGTTTTCATTGAATTAACTATTTCTTGATTATCATATTTATTTTTTCACAACATTTTCAGAGAAAGTCCCTTTACATTAGGAATCTGGAAGGCTTATTGGGTTTTTTTTTAATGTGAAACCTGTTTTCTAGCTTGAAAATTATCGAGAAAAATGTCTGGTTCTCTTGAACATGGAACCCCTTGACGTAGGTCATGTGTTTAAATCCAATCCACAACAAGCTACCTCTCCTTGGCCCCTGAACAAGGCCCTTAACCCTGTTGCTACTCAGTTGTATGAATGCGGTAAATGTAAGTCGCTCTGGATATGGGTGTCTGCCAAATGGCATAAGTGTACTGGTAACCATGGTGCCTCATCAGGTCAAGACAATATCGACAATTGCAAATAATGTAGCTGGTAACTTGTCATGTTACATCCTTTTTTTTTTTTGTTTTTTTGTTTTTTTTTTATGGTAACTAAATGGAGAGACACAATGTCTAACTGATCTAGACCTTTATTGAACTGGAGCACTGTAATTATCTCAGCACTGTGGTGCAATTGTTTGTTTTGAGAACATTGTAGAAAAATACACGTAGCAAAAAAATATGAGAACAACTCCTCATTTGTTGATGTTTCCACACAATTACGCATCTTGTCCCCAAAAGGTGCTGTCTCTCACCAAAGAAATTTGGAAAACCCAAAAGAATTGAACGAGTTCTGACAATTTTGCAAACCTGTGTGGACAAAATCGATTTACTGAATTGTTCGGAAAAAAATCTTTAGAAATCTTAGATAAGTTAGTATCAAAATGAATTATCCGCTTAAGCTTGTCTTCATTTGTGGTGTGTGTTGATCCTCTCTTCAGCTTAATACCTGCAAAAACACTTTGCATCAGAGAATGATAACAGAAATTCACTATAATGCATGTGTGATGAGTATTGTATTCATGATATAGATACACTACATGCACAAAAGTTTGTAATCCATACTTTTTGCAATCAACCTTTTTGACCCTCCAATTCCAAATGTAGTCCCATTTGATGTTTGAATAACTGCCACTATTCAAGGAAGCGGTTCCACAGTGTGCTTGTAGAGATTTGCACTAATTCAGCTGTAAGGTTGTAGGTAAAGTCAGGTACTGATGTAGGTGAGAAGGGGACGATCTCTGGGGTGCAGTCAATGTTCCAATTCATCCCAAAGGTGTTCAATAAGGTTGAGGTCAACTCCAAACAATGTGAAGCACATGTTCATATACTGTAGCTGGATTTGTTTACAGGGGCATTGTCATGCTGGAACAGGTTTGGATCTCGTAATTCAAATGAAGGGAAAATTGTATGCAACCACGTCCAGAGACATCCTGTACAATTGTGTGCTTTCAACATTGTGGTAACAGTAAAAGGGGAACAAGCAAATATGACTGGAAAAGTCAGATTTCCCAATACTTTTGTCCATATAGTGAATGGGGTGTCCAATCTTTTCCACAGAGAGCCGGTGTGGGTGCAGGTTTTCATTCCAACCAGTCAAGGGCTACACCTGATAGTTATTGAAAATAAAAATCATTAGATTTAAACAGGTAGAATGTTGGTGAGGACTTGTTCGGTTGGGATGAATACCTGCACCCACACTGGCACTTTGTGGAAAAGATTGGACACCCTGGTACAGTGTGTGCCATATGATTTGACACAATGATGCCAACAATCCTAAGGACCTGCAGTCAGACCAGTGCATTACAAATAATATTGCACATGACTTATCTAAAATTTGAAAGTCGGTAATGATTCGATTATTTAAAATAGTAACGAGGGTCATTTTATTTACCTGTAATAGCTCGGCTTAAAGGGGCCGTTCTTGTTCACACCTATGTACTTGGCCTGCTCGTCTGTGAGTTCAGTTAGGTGTGTATCAAAGTTCTGGAGGTGCAGAAGTGCTGCATACTCATCTGAAAGTGAAGAGCACAGCAACGAGATGGTTTGCACTAGAAAACATAATGAAGGCATTGACTATTAAGTGTGTGTCTTACCCATTTTTCTAGGAAATGAATAAATGTCTGGTCTGTAATGTCCCTCTGGTGCACTAAACAACTCAATCAATGCCAAAATCTAAATAAGAAAAGATTTGTTGTTTTATTTTTTTAGTTCTTCTCAACATAGTGAACAAGATTTAGGGAGTAATATACTATGCTCACACCTGAGTAGTTTCTGTAATGGACAACACAGAAACAGGCACAGCAGCGCAGCTCAGGTTTAGAAGCCGTCCCTTGAATCACATATATCATAGAGTTACATTAATATTTTCACTTAGGTTTTTATTATTTTTTTATTTTTTACATTATATGTATTTTTTTGTTTTTGTTTTTCTAGACAATGCACGCTCACCTCTGCCAGTAGCACTATGGTTTTGCCATCTGGCCAGACTATGTGATCCACATGCGCTCGTACATGTTGCCATCTCAGCTCTGGGGTCCTCAGACTGGCCTAAGAACAGAGCACATATTCAGGCAGCTCATCAGTGATCAACTCCATAAGCAGCAATACCTAATGTGGCTTCTTTCTTCTTTCAACAATTACTTTTTGCTTTTTTTTTGTACTGCTGCTACACACTCCATTTCATTACTCTTAATATATACTATAATATGTATATTTATTTATATTTCTTATCTTTATATTTTCTTTCATCTTTACTTTGATCTTTTACTGTGAGCAACTGCAAAACAAAAGGTTTCCCTATGGGATCAATAAACTATTTTGATTCAGATTCTGACATCTCAACTACAAGATGTAATATATTTTCAAAGAAATGTTTTATTAGTTTAATGGTAATGATTGTATTTAACAATGGATCCAAAAAGGCTACACACCCTGAAAAAAATCATCATAAATAATAAAATACCAGATGTTTTTCCACCTTTCATGTGATTTAGCAGCCAAGACTTAACATTTAACTAGAATGTAGAAAAAGTAGACACATAAACATCATGCTGCCACCATCATGCTTCACTGTGGGTATGGTGGTTATTTTGGGTGACATTTTGTCATACAGATTGGTGTGGTTTTGACAGGTTTAAATGTTTTCCCCCGTTCCTTGTAATAACAGTGTAATGTCCCTTTATCTCCTCTTGTTGACCTTGCTGATGATACATTTAATGTTATTTTCTACTCCTCTCTTGATCAATATCTTTGCTCTACAACATTATAGGTGGAAAACCTCAAAATTTAACAGGAGTAAATGGACTTTTTATATCCACTGTGTGTCTGCCTGAAGAAATCAAAGGTTCTTACCATGTCAATCTCTGTATTGGAGTGGCCCATGTTGCACACGATACAGCTGCTCTTCAGCTGATCCATGTGCTCTCTTGTAACAACATTTTTATTTCCTGACAACGCAAACATCACAATACTGCTGAGCTCAAGCAAAATATTGTAAAAAATGTACTAAATAACCACTGTATATAAACATTTTTTAAAACAGTAGCTGTCAAAGTGTATTGAGAAAGTTACCGGTGCAGGTAATAACTATGTCCACCATGCTGATGACCTCACTCAATATGACCAGTTGAAAACCATCCATGCTAAGTGAGAAAAGCAAAGGTTTGAATGTATGTATACATGTACAATCAACTCCAAAATTATTAAAATAAATAAAAGGTTACATATACAAAATGTTTTAGTTATTAATGGTCATTAATAAAACACTATGAAGAGATGTGCAGGTTAATTTGTTTTATTTTTACTCTGTAATAATCATTGTTATTTGTTCAGATACATTGGGGACAATAATTTGTACATAAAATACTATTAAAATGTTGAGTCTGTTTTTTCCTAATAATAAACATACATTTGCATAAAGCATCCATATTTCTCCAAGCCCGTGTTGATTAAAGTATTTAACAAAACTTAAAAAAAAACTTAAAATTTAAGTTAATCACATGACTAATCACATGACACTTGACATAGCTTATATAAAAATGCCCATTTCCACTATCAGGACAATAATTAGGAGTTTCCAGTCAAATGTTATAAATCATTCAAGAAGAGGTTGTGTGTAAAGCTGAGCACTGGAAAATGATTTCGGGTGGCCCTAAAATCTCCAAGGAACACAGCTGGGGAATTGCAGAAGTTAGTTGTGTCTTGGGGTTAGAAATTCTCCAAAACAACAATCCAATGTGAAATCAACACAAGCTGTTTGGAAGGTTTTCAAGAAAAAAAAGATCCCTACTCTTAAAAATAATGAAACAAAAAATATTAATGGATTGCAATCAAATAGCAACTTAACCACAGATATCAACCTCAGTGATATAAACTCACTAAATATATTATTTTATATAATAATTTCTTCTCTTTTTGACATTATTAGAAGTTGTGTATTACCAAGCCTGTAGTGCACACAAAGGGTCGATTTCTGTCACATATACAACTGCTTTCATCCCTTTCAGAGCAGCGCAGCAACCTTTTCCCACCTACACACACACACACATACACACACACACACACATATATATATATATATATATATATATATATACACACACACACACACACACACAGAAATACTTATTCCTGACTTAGCCATGTGGGATTTTTTACCTCTCCATATCCACAGACAACCACCTGCTTTCCACCCAAAGTCAGAGCAGTAGCCCTCTTCAAACTGAGAAACAAATAGTGAAACATTGGACAATAAAAAAAAAATGTCCTGTTACCATATGCAATTATTAAAAGTAACAAATCAAATCATTTACTTATATATAATTCGGAATTCTTATAGATCTGATAAAACAAATGGCAATAAAAGGTCAAAGTCTCAATGGAGCAATAGAAGGCAACAAAATGTTGCCAATATTTTCCAGATTTATGGCAAGTTAAAGCTATTCAGTGGAAACTATAATATGAATAATTCAAATGTTAGATGATGGTAATAATGATTGAGACTGCATGCTCTACTTCCTTTCCAGGTCAATTCAATTCAAACTTTATTCTCTCGCAGCTGAATACTAAGGCTTTTTGCGGTTTAGGGATTCCCCAGGTCTGAGAATGATTAGCACTCCAGTCTTACCCATGCACTATCGATTCCTTGCAGCAATAATAGTTGTCAAACTTTTGCTTTATCAGTGACTCGTTGGCGTTTATTGCCGGACAGCAAAGCTTCCCAGTCTTGCACATTCCATATAACCTAAAGAAAAAAAAGTTACTGTGGCTGTTTGAAAAGTAAATCAGTGAAGCTCTTCAGATCTGTGAAATGCAAATGTGTGTAGAAGATACCTATGAACACCAATAACACTTTCTTCAACAATCCCCCTGATGTTCTGGAAAAGCTGTGGGTATTTCTTATAGATCCTGTATGTCATGTCTCCCCCATCATCAAGAATCTAATAGAAAAGAAGTTTTCCTGAGAGCAACTTCTAAAATCATTTAGCATTGATAAAAAAAAAAATCTGTATATTTATATTATATAATACATGTGTAATTAAATCATTTAGAAGTATATAATATGTTATGTAACATGTACTGTATTTTGCTTTAAATATTTTATGCTCATTAATTTTTTTTAATGTTTTGGCTATTTTATTTTTTTAGGGTATTTTTTTACACTGTAAATCACTTTACATGGAATATTAATAATATTCCATGTAAACAAATTCATTATTATTAATTATTCATTAGTTTTCAAAAAATAAAGGGATATTAATCATAATTCTAATAATAATATAATGTATTTAAGTGAATATTAATATAATTAATAATATTTACTCAACACTACAGTAAAGTTATATTAATATATATATATATATATATATATATATATATATATATATATATATATATATATATATATATATATATATATATATATATTGTTATTATATTGTTATTTTCAAAAACTATTTGAATAAACATTTTCTTTACCATGTTTGGCTCCCAGCCTTCCACATCAACACAACGGTCTATACACCAAAAGTAATCATCCTCTGACTCTTTTTTCCATGCAAAAACAGGTACACCTGCCAAACACACACACACAATCTGGAATCAACGTTTATAGATCTGATCAAATGACAACTGAAGGTTTGAAAACATTCTCAGTAAATCACTTTCAGTTCTAGACCACTGGAATCAGGAAACGTCTGCCATTTCATCACAAAGCCTCCTGTGGCTAAATTAGGGATGTAACCAATGTCATCACATCAATGGTGCAATTGCTTTGTTTATAGCAAGTCAATGATTTCAAACTAATTCTTACAAATTTACTGATTTACTGTACAATTTACTGCACATTACTGTACATCTAGAATATAGTATATATTACTGTAGTTATTAGTTGCAATTCTCAGATGCCTGGAATATAAAGTAATGTTCAAAAACAGAAAAGAACGGATTACTAATCTTTGTATAGAAGTCATTAGAGTGCATGGGCCGAACGGAGTCACAGAATACTGGTTCCTTTGAAAAATCACTCCTCAGAAAGTATTTCCATAACATTGCTGATTCAGAGTGCAAATAAAACCCTAATCTTGCCTTTCCTTAATATATCATATAGTTTTAGAATTTATAGATAGGATAACAGTTTAGAACTGATACATTAATAAATAAATAAATAAATAAATAAATAAATAAATACATCTGAGTTGATTTAGAAAACTAACACAACAGATTTATAAGAGAACTCTAATTACAAATATATACACACTTTACGGACAAAAAGCTTGTGGACACCTGACCACAAGATTTGTTTGTGCTTTTTTAAACATCCTAATTCACATTAATACATTTGTTATAATAACCTCCACTCTTCTGAGATGTTCCACTAGATTTTGGAGATTTGTGATCAGGCACTGATGTGGAGAGAGGAGACCTGGGGTGCAATCATTATTCCAATTCATTCCAAAGGGTTTTCAATATAGTTGAGGTCAAAGCTCCATAGCAGACCACTCAAGACCTTTCGTTCCAACCCGTGGAAACTATATCTTCATGTAACTGGCTTTGTGCACAGAGGTATTGTCATGCTGGTACAGGTTTGGGTAAAGGAAAATTTGAATGCTACCTCATCCAGAGATATCCTATACAATTTGGTGCCTCCAACTTTGTGGTAACAGTTTGGGGAGGCAGCACATATACTTTTGTCCATATAGTGGAAGTGAATTAACATTCATGTCACTGTCACGCTTCGGAACATTTAAAACCTTTAAACCTTATCTTATAACACATCTCTGTTCAGTTAGAAATCTAGTATGAGTGAATGATTCGGTCCTTACCGGCTTCTGCAAGAGCTGCGGCTACGTTATTCTGGATAGAGTAGATATTGCAAGAGGCCCAACGACACTCAGCCCCCAGTGCAGACAACGTCTCTATCAGCACCTGGAAAAAGACTGTATATTACCACTAAGAATATTTCTATCTCTATATAATTTATAATCTATAAATCTATAATCTGTACAGAGATTTCATTCACAAAAAATGAACAATCTCTGTATTGCACAGTTTTTGTGCTCTTTATATTTGGGAAATGAACTAGTGGTTGTAATGAACGAATGTATTACTTTGGGAAAGGTACAGGAATGAACACTTACAGCCATGTGTAATGTAATATGAACACAGCCCACTATTTTAGCCCCTGCTAGTGGCTTCTGTACCTGGCCTGCCTTCCTCAGCATCATCAATGCTGGCATGTCTACCAAAGTAAAGCACATGAATCAGTATCAGTCATCACAGACATACCATACACATACACTCTAAAAAGAGAGGCAATAAAAAGAACCCAATCTGGGTCAGTTTGGTAACCAATTGTATCAAGCCAGCATGGGGGGTGTTAACTAGTGTTGGGAAGATCAGATCATTTCAGTGATTTGGTGTTTTAAATTTCGTTCATCAAAATAAACAAATCTTTTTTTGGTCATTTATTTCATTTCATTCTTGTAATCATTTAATCCCATTCATAACATATATGGGAGACACGTGAAAAAAGGACGAACGATTCGGATCAGACTGTTACAATATGTCACCTCTTGTAGACCTTTGTAACACAGATAAACCACTAGATAAACCACTGAATTCTGTTTCCTGTGTAATGCATTGCATAGCGTATACGGGAGTCGTGTGCTTAAAGAACGAACGACTCGGACTAGAAAAGTCGAGAGGTAAACTATTCAATTCTGTATCCTGTACATGACCTACGGAGATTTCGCGACACTTTGCTCATGCATGTCCAGTAGGAAATAAACTAATCCCACTTTGAGACTAATCGTTTTTCTGAGTCACAGTAAAGACTTGAAAATAAACAATAGTTCATGAATGTCCATCACTAGTGTTAACCCGATGAAGTTGACCCAGGATGCGGTGAGTAAACCATAATTGCCATAATTATAGACTACATGTTATGTTAGAAATGGCAACAATTTTCAAGCAGTACTTTTCTCTATACAAAAGCATTAGAACCAAAATATAATAATTCAGTATCATTTCATGCACATTTTAAAATCATGAGCAGTAAATCTGAAGTGAATTGTTTGGACATGCTATTTTATAATCCAAGACAATCCTTTTTTTTTTTTTTTTTGCCACACTGGCCATCAAGCCATTGTAAGTTATAAGTTAGTTGCATAAATAATGTGTAGTTAATGCAGAAATATCATGGTGCAAGGTATGAGTAAAGTATTTGAACCTTCAACTGTTTTAATTGACTAAATATAAAATAAAATGATTTTAAAATTAAAGAACTACTTCAAATAAATGTGTTATTTTTAATCTCTCCTGGTTGCCATTACCAGATGCAGTGGAAAATTCCAGAAAATGAATACTGATGCAACATTCCTATCCATTTAAGGTCTGTATCCTAAACCCAGCATTCTAAGTTGCTTGTAATCAACAAGCTGTAAAATTGACCCAGTATTCCTGTACAGCTGTAACACATAAGCATTAAACACATTATGTAAAGTATTTTTCGAGCACAGCACAATACCTTGCTCTGCCATTTCTATTTCTCTGCGACCGTACGGCGCCTGCTTGATGTCCTTAACGCAGAAGTCCTTATTCCCTTGAGAGTTCATCTGCTCTATGTCTCGAGGTGAAGTCTCATCTTCAGAGCTTACTTAAGGTCGAGAGGAAATGAGAAAGAATTAACCTGCACATAATGGTACTGAGAAGAGAGACCCTGGATAAGATGATACTTTCATACAAAATTAGAATAATTGTATTGTGTCTTGTGTGGAGTGCAAAGTCTGATAACGGTACCTGAGCTCTGGCCGTTAGTGGAGGTCATTGAGTTGGAGACCGAGCAGCTGCCCATCTTAGTCAGGGTCTTGTTAAACTGCTGAGGCTGCTCTGTTACCTGGGTTCATCAAGTAGAAAAAAAGAGCTGAGTTAAAATAATGCCATTTTACTATTCTCGATTTGTTCTGATATGCTAATGAGATTAAATAATAAGGTGTGCCTTTTTATGTGATTGAGGTGATTAAATTAATCATTTTAAATTTGTTTTAGTGACTAAACTGGATATTGTTTTTAGACAATGTTTGTAAAGCTTCACTATCTCATACTCTCTTATTTTTTTGTGTAAACTGTAAAGATCACTTTTAATGACTAGTTCAGGAAATGCCTGCATTTCTCACCCTGAAATAACAGGAATCTGCTGTGTAGACACTTACAACAGCATACTGTCTCTAGCAGCATGTACCTATGTGCAGTTCTCAAACCAGTTGAACATGAAACGTGATCCGGAATGAAAAGTGAATGAAATTATTTTGGATTTGTCAATGCAGGTACCAAGGTCATTTTTTCATTTTAGTCTTTGTTGTATTTACTGTATTCAGAGACTCTGTCCTGTCACATGGGGACATTTTCAAAATGCCCCACTCACGCACCAGATTGCCCTTTACAGTTAAAGAAGTAAAAGATTATCTCAGTGACCTTGACTTCCTTGTTCTTTTGTGACATGCTAACATTTTTTCTAGATTTTTTACCCTTTTCCATTTAGAGGACAAGTTCAGATATACATTTTTCAGTTACTTATTAAAAGATTTTCCAATTAGTTTCACAGCAGTTTTAAACAGTAAGTACTAAAAAATTAGTTTAGTTTAAAAACATGGAAAGTTTTCCAAAGCATGAAAAAGCATGGTGCTAAGTACTGAATCCAAACTTATGGAAAGCCGCATTATACAAAAAACAGAAAAGGAAAAAGGAAGGAAAACAGAGCAAAACAAAGGAAAACTGTTAAACAAAACAAAATTTAAACAAAGGAAAACAAAACAAAATGGCGAAAAACTAAACAAAGGAAAACAAAACAGAGCAAAACAACATAGTACAGAGACAAAAACAAAACAGATCAAAACGAAATAAAACAGAGCAAAACAAAATAAAACAGAGCAAAACAAAATAAAACAGAGCAAAACAACATAGTACAGAGCAAAACAAAATAAAATGAAGTCAAACAAAACACCAAAGCAAAACGGTAAAAGAAAACAAAACAGAGCAAAGCAAAACTAAAACAAAACTAAATAATAGAACAAAACAGTAAAACAAAACAAAACAGTAAAACAAAAAAGAAAACTTAGTTAAACCGAACAAATGAGCAAAGCAAAGCATAGTAAAACAAAACAAACCAACAATCTTTGTTTAATCTGTTAACTCATAAACATGGTCCCTGTCAATGTACCCATCAACATATTAAACCTATATCACCTACTAAACAGATAAACCACATACAGTTATGTTTTTGCACATAAGTATTTACCCCCTTGAACTTAATCTCATTTTCTAATGTTGTAAACTGAAACACCTGGATTAGATTATGTATTGAGTTGCCCCCGGGCAATGGCTCAAATGCTTGACACTCCTGAATAACACATTGTAGGTGCTGAAAAATGTTTTCAACAATGAAACATTCTTAAATAATGATTAAACCATTATTAATATATTTTTTTATTAGATTGATTAAGTTAGACCAATCTTTAGTGACCCCTAAGAGTCAGTTCAGTCTAGCCCCTAATTATCTTACTCTGTCTGTATGTGGATGGTCACTGACAGTCCTGTCACTTGGTGGAGATGATTCTTTAGTGGTGTGCGAGTATGCCGAGCGACGAGACTTTGCTGCCTCCAGCATCCGCAACAACCGAGCGATGACCGATGGTACAGAATCTCCATCTGTGGTCTTCTGATTAGACAAGGACTCTCTCTCCATTCCATTATTGAGTGTGATCAGTGGTCCAAGCTGTGAGCTGTTCTCCATGTTGTCTACCTTGCTGTGTTCAGACATGAGGCTGAAACAGTTGGCAGTTGTGAAACTCAGGCAGGTGTACTGTCTTCTCACATTCTAGGACTGTGGGATGTTCATAAATGCTACCTTCATGACAAATTAATGGAAAAACACCAGGCATATGGGTGAGTAAAGGGTGAAAGTTATCACTGAGTCTCCGATGACTGTTTGCTGCATTGACAGTAAATAAAGAGAGTTTAGAATGTGTGTTAAGATAATGGGGATGGGTTTTTTAAAACAGGGGAGAGTGATAATTTAAAAAGTAATAAATCATTTATCTGGAAACACCAAAGTGTCCTCTACTGTATACAAAGTGCTCTATGTGTAATTTTCACTATATAACATCAGTCATGGATTTTTCACTGCAATTAATACAGTCTGCTACAATGGCTTAGGACCACAAATGGTTGCCTTTCAACACCCCTCAGTAAAAAGTTCACTGAACAGTTCACCTGAACATTGATAAAACTATGATGAAGGGACATTTGGTGTCACTCAGATGAGAATGAGTTCCCTTTCTGAGTCTGGATCCTCTCAAGGTTTCTTTCTAATGCCGTCTCATGGAGTTTTTCCTTGGCACTGTTGCCACTGGCTCACTCATTAGTGTTAAACTTATAGGTAATAAACTTGTAGGTACTATAAGTTTCATTTAATATAAATTTAAAATGTTTTAACTGTGATAATGTCAAATAAAAATAAACTGGGATTGAATTGAATAAAATTTAATCAACCCGATTTCTGTACAGTCGGGAATATCTGGAATCTCTACATGCTAAATATTGATTATATTTAGAAATGGAAGTATTTTAGTACAAATACTTTGTTACTGTACTTAAGTAGATTTTTATGGTATCAGTACTTTACTTTTGAATAATGGTATTCAACTTTTTACTTTCACTCATTAATTTTTTTTACACAAATATCTGTAATTTCTACTTCTTACATTTTCAAACCAGACTCTTTACTTTAGTTTTAATCTGTTTGGTTGCATGATTAATATTTTTTCTTCTCATTGTGCACCATCAACCCATTTCTTGTCATTGCGCAGCCTTTTCAGTCTATCAGTGGTGTATCATTTCCTGTCTTTCAAGCACTGTAGACGTAGGCTAGTTTACAAAGCTAATAACAAGCAAGGAAGAAGACAACAAGAAGTATGGCTAGGGTGGATGAGACAGAGGGAGTCAGATTTAAACATCATCTTTTCTCTGCTTGGGTTCTATATAGTGGTTGTTCAGCCTGGATACATTCATTAGGTAACAAAATGAGACGTTTTTTGTATTAGTATATTAATATGATGTGAAGTCCAGTTACCAGCATGACACTAAAACAGGTAGTAGTAATGGCTACTTTTTACTTAACTACATGTCAGAGCCCAAACTTCTTCTTGAGTAAAAAAGTGTAGTCAGAACTTCAACTTTTACCAGAATCTTTTAAAACATGAGTATCTGTGAGAACACATACTGTCTTGTATTTAGCTCATAAAGTTCGAAGGCTTTCAAAGGGAATTACCATCACCAGCATCAAACACTTGTCAAACAATTAATAAATTCCTTTGTTTATTACATCCAAATGCTGTCCAGATGCAGGTTTATCTGGGGAGCTCAAAGCTAAAAATGAATTACTATATTCATATTCAAAATGTATATATATTTATTAATGTTGGAAAAGTTAACATTTAAAGGTGCATGTTTCTAGGTACATGTACAACACTGTCTTGGCTGCTGACTGTTATGTTACATGGGAGCCTCTGGGGAAACGATATTTTGTTTGCTTTGCCCCTTTGCTGCCTTGCTGTTTAATTTGACTTTGAATTGACTTACATGTTATTGCATGCTAAGTACCTGACAGGAAATTTAATACCAGGGGATTTATGTTGTGAGGATTATTGCAATAATTGGACAAAACACAGAATGTGATGTATTTTTTCTTAATAGGAACAAAACAGATTTCAGGGTTTCTATTGTTGTTTGTTGCTGTATATTGTTTATTGGCCCATATTCATCCTCGTCTCTTTTACTTTTCAAAACATGGCAGTATGTATATGCATTTGCAATTTACATGTGTTCCCTATAAATCTCTATTTGAATCTTTAGTGCTTTTTAGAAAATATGTTAAAGATGCCAACTGAGGAATGAAGCAACGATCCTCTGTGTTTGCTGTATTTGGCATAAACATAGTCCTTTAGAACAGTTAAAGAAACAACATAACCTCATGTTGGGTTTACACAAAAACGAAGTTGGGATGTTGGCTACACAAAGCAAGACATCACCTGAGTTTAAAAGCAATACTTGTGCTTTTGTACATTGTTGTGTTAAAAATATTGCTGATAGTGTCAATATGTGACACTGCTATAGTTGCAATTATATGTAAACAATCACTGGCACTTTCAGAAGTTCAATAATATGATAATAATGAAAACCTTGAAATAAAATAAAATCACGAAAATAAAATCTCATTCATTCAAATTTTTCAGATCTTTATCCACAATTTGTTTTTTTTTATTGTTTATATGAATCTGTTGAGTGACTCAAAAATCTGTAGTCTGTTGGATTTGAACTGAAAACAGTAGACACTCACTGTCTTTACTGTCTCTTTGTCTTATGTTGTCCTTTTTCTTTACACCTAATGTTGCACAGTCCCTTAACATCTTTGTTTTTTTTTTAATTATCAAAAGTAACAGGTTTCAACCAGATTCAGCATGGTCCAGACCGGCCAGGCGTGGCCTGTCCATGACCTTCAAACATGATGTCATTGCACCTGCACTGGTTAAAACTAATTCTAGACTCTAATGCTTCCACACATTTGCACACATTAATCACTTACTGTGGATATATTAATTAAAATGAATCACTTTCTTTGGTTATACTGATTAATACAAATGATCAAAAGGAATAGCAATAATAAAAAGTAAACAAAACAAATGACAAAAGTATGAATTCACAGTAATCCCCCGCTTTACCACGGTTTAATTTGCCAAATTTAAATACAGTAAAATGTAAATACAGTACAGTACTGTATACATAAAATAGCATTTTTAAAATGTAAACACAGCAATAAACGGGGGATTACTGAATACCGTATATTTTCCTTCCATTAACCTGTTAGCCTTCGCCACCTCTTTTGGGACTCACAGCTGAAAATGCCCTACCTAACTTGAAATGTTAACACTTCCTGATAAAAGTGGGCTACATACACAATTTAAATGGGTGATTATTTTTCCCACATTTTTTTTTAAAATCAAGCATTACTGGAGGGAATATGGTGCATTTACAGTATTTGGCAGATGCCCAGAGCAACTTACATGTATCTCATTTATACAGCTGAGTAGCTATGGGGTTAAGGGCCTTTTTCAGGTGCCCAGGAGTGGCAGCTTGGTGTGGCTGGGATTTGAACTTATGACCATCGGATACAAAGCCTTAACCACCAACCACCTACCTAGTGGTGCCTTTCCGTTCACTAGATCTTTGAAAGGTACATTTTCCCATGTTGGCTCCAGTCTGTGCTTCACCAGATTTTTTGTTTTTCTGCTTCCTTTATTTTTGAGGTGTTACTCAGATCATCTTTGTAACTCATGTTGGAAAGTTGAAGAAAGTTCAGAAAGATGTGTCTTCAACAAGAAAGAATTAAAAGTAGAGCTGCTAGCAGAACTTGGGACTGTTTCTAGAATTCAGCTTTCTATAATGGCATAAGCTACAAGTGAATATCTGAATAAAGTTTTTTTTTAATTAGGCATAAAATAGGTGTATAACTTATTACACTTTTGTGTGTAAATGTCACAAAACGAAAAATGTGCAATAAACTGACTTACAATTCATTAGTATATTATATTACTTTAGGCCTGAAAACAAAACAGGGTGCTGAATGTAAATTTGAACTTTGCATCCAAAGCCAATTATGTAACATACAGCTGTATTGCAAATGTAAAACGCACACTTCGAACGCTCTTAAATGACTTTTTTTTACACTTGCAACAATTGGGAAATAAATGTTATTTTTAATACAAATTAAATAACATTGTAAAGTAAATTTCTTAGTGAAATGTACACAAATCAAGAGGTATTTTTAACTGAAGTCCTGTAAAAAAAAAGAAAAAAGAAAAGAAAAAAAAAGTCGAGTGTGTATGAGAAACCACATTAGTGAAGTGTACTGGGGAGGATTTTAGTTGGCACTGCCTCCGTTCTTGAGGAGTTTGTTCAGCACACTGGTCTGCTTTAAGGCCTTCAGGCTGGAGATGTCCTCGGCGAACACTGGGATGTCCGAGTTCTGTTCGGCTCCATCACACTCGCCCTCACTGTCGGACAGAGCTGTAAGGAGGGCGTCGTTCTCGTACGTCGGGAAATAGTACCTTCAAACAAAAAGCGGCACAGGAACTTAAATCAAATCTAAAGCATCCTATGTAACGCCACCAATTTTGTGGCAAAAAAACACATAAAACTTTCTTTCGGCTTCTCCCATTAGGGGGCGCCACAGCGGATCATGCGCATGTTTGATTTGCATGGATGCCCTTCCCAACGCAACCCTCCACATTTATCCGGGCTTGGGACCGGCACTAAGAGTGGCTGGGGTTGGTTCCCTAACCGGGGATCGAACCCGGGCCGCTAGACCACCAGGGACCCTTTGTGGCAAAAAACACATATGGCTGTAAAAGTAGTGTCCCAATACTTTTGTCGAGACTATGAACACTCACCAGCAACAATCTCCTCAACACCTTCCAGCTTTATTTCTTTTTTTTATTAGAGGTTTTATAAAATCATGATTAAAGGTTTTTCTTTCTTTTTTTATCCGTAAAATAAACAGTAGAATTGCAACATCAGACTACAAGAGTGTTTCAAGAAAGTGCTTGGATTGGACACGACCATGCTGTAGATAATCAGGAAATCTCAATTCATTTGTGCAGAATGGTCTCCATTCTAACATTTGGCAGAAGAATAAAGAAAACAAAAAGATGACCTCATCTTTTATTCTGTTTCTAATGTAAACACATGCTGAACTTTCGTCTGTCGATTTGAACCTTAGCAATGTCCATACCAACACTCTGCTATTGTCTGTGTTCAGTGTTAAAGGTGAGGCCCTGGATTATCACCAGGTAACAGTTTGATTGTATGATAGCACAGAAAAGCCTGTCATGTTGTAGAGAAACCGGAAAGCGCAGCGCTGCAGGCTTACATTTACGGCACTTAGCGCACGTCCTTCTCCAAGCGACGTACAAAAGTGCTTCGAGTCTCTATCAATGAATAAAGCAACACTGGTTCGCCAGATTACAAACTTAAGATACCATTGGCCTGCAACTCTTGGTCATTTGATGCTTTACTCACTGTGGTTGGTCCCAGTGTGTGCTGTCCGGAAGCTGCGTCACATGACCGGCCTCCTTTAGGTGCCGCACCACTTCCTCTTTGGTTCCGAACTTCCTCTGGCAGCCGTAACAGCGGCACTGGTGGAGCTCACGGCGGATGTAGTTCACGAGTTTGACTTGCTGGTAAAACTTCAGGTCTGGATGGGAATCAATAGGACAAATGACGAGCTGCATTTCTTGTAACAACTCTGCACTATAAGGATTCGAGTGATGAGATTGTACTTACTGAGATCTGTTTTTAATTTATGGAGATCAAATTGATGAGCTTCCTGTAACAAATAGAAAGAAGTTGGAAATGTTACGATACGATTCAGTGAGATTATTTTATGTAATTGTATTGCATGGACGGTGTTTCTACTTCTAGCTCGATATCACTAAAGCTGTAACATGCCTTTTTTGATAAATAGGTTTTTTTGGAATTTCAGGAAAGATAAACATAAGCAGGTAAATTGTTTAATTAACAAATAATGCAATTATTTACATAGTTATGCGGCAGAGCAAAATATAAAACTCCTGATATTTCAGACGAATAAACAACTAATGAGTTCTTTTTTTTTTTTTTATTATTCTCTTAAAGCACTAATCCTCAATGTTTTTATTTCATACAAAACATACAGTATCTGAAACATTCTGATCCCAGGTGAATTCAGAATGTATGAACATGGTGTGTGAACGTTGATCATAACCTGCATGTGAGAGTAAATCTGGTCCATGGTTTCCTCCTGCTGCTCGCAGAACAGACACACAGCACACACCGGGTGAGCCTGCCAATCAGACCAGTCACTGCACACAACACAGCTGCAATGAAATCTCACAAATGTGGCAGCTGAGCGTATGATTAAAAGTACATGCAGGAAATCTGAAATAAAGTCTAAAGGAGGCTCTTACTCATCTTCATCCTCCAGGAGTTCCCGGTCATCCTCAGACTGCACTTCCTCCCAGGTCTTCCCCAGCTCCTGCACATGATATATATATATATATATATACAGTACAGACCAAAAGTTTGGACACACCTTCTCATTCAAAGAGCTTTCTTAATTTTCATGACTATGAAAATTGTAGAGTCACACTGAAGGCTTACAAGGGCTATTTGACCAAGAAGGAGAGTGATGGGGTGCTGCGCCAGATGACCTGGCCTCCACAGTCACCGGACCTGAACCCAATCGAGATGGTTTAGGGGTGAGCTGGACCGCAGAGTGAAGGCAAAAGGGCCAACAAGTGCCAAGCATCTCTCGGGGAACTCCTTCAAGACTGTTGGAAGACCATTTCAGGTGACTACCTCTTGAAGCTCATCAAGAGAATGCCAAGAGTGTGCAAAGCAGTAATCAAAGCAAAAGGTGGCTACTTTGAAGAACCTAGAATATGACATTTTTCAGTTCTTTCACACTTTTTTGTTATGTATATAATTCCATATATAATTCCACATGTGTTAATTCATAGTTTTGATGCCTTCAGTGTGAATCTACAATTTTCATAGTCATTAAAATAAAGAAAACTCTTTGAATGAGAAGGTGTGTCCAAACTTTTGGTCTGTACTGTACATATATATTAACATATAGATCCATTTACAACTGTTTTTATGTTTGTTTTCTCATATATTTTGAAATAACTGTTATCAATCTCAGACAGGTTCAGTAGTTAGTTTGCAAGGCGATCTTAAAGAAGGAAACCTACTTAAAGAGGGTGTTCCACAGATTTCTGTCAAATTAATAGCATTAAAAGCTATAAAAAAAAAAAGCCACTGTTTAGCAGCAAACGTTTATACTAAGCTTTTGGTGTCTTTGGATTCCCAAGAACGTCTTGATGCTGGATCCTCCATCTACCCCTAACCGAAGCTCACAAAGAGAAACGTTTGCAGTGCTCAGAAATTCCAACTGTTTTGCTCACTAAAGAATGCTGTGCTACACTGGATAATCCAGATGGTTGTTGTTCTGGACCGCTGGTGAATTGCCACCATTTTCCAACAAGACTGCGACGTCAGCAAGGAGGTGGTGGGGTGACAATTTAGGCTGGAATATTGGGAAGTGAGATGGGAGGTCCCTTTAGGATCCCTGATGGTGTCATACTGACCTCTGTGAGATAATGTATATGGAGTTCCTAACAGATAAATTTCAGCCATGGTATTAAATATAAACACAATGGTGACTGGAGCCTAGTTCTCCGCTAATGAAAAACATACCAAGTAATTGATGACATAGAAGCGATCGTACTCGTGATTGCTCCCGTTGATGCGTCGGTGTTGTTTCTTTCTCATGTGATCTTTCAAGGTGGTCTTGTCTCGGAAGATTTTCTCACAATACAAACACTGCATACTGTCAAAATACCAAAAAAAAAACCCAGTAAAACAACGAAACCTTTTCATTACATACTGTATACAAAAGCTGCACTTTGCACATGTTGCAACTCTGAACAGCTGCCCAAAGAGGGCGCTCTACTCAAGGCTTCGTCTTTTCCGTCCTTTAAAATCTGGATCTCAGTAACAATCAGTTTTTGCGTGTGCAGCAGCTGCAGTATTACTTGTCCAGTTTTTTTTCCAGCGTATCGAGGAACTGTGTGCAGTAGACGATGTTGTCTGGAAGGCCGATGCTGAACGAATGCTCTCTGGCCATGTGATTGAGAAGCACAGACCTGGGAAAAGATACGAAGCAAAATCAGAATGATGGAGAAAACACCACCTGCGCTATAAATTCATGTTAGAATGATCAGAAGCACAATAATAGTTTTAAGAATTGTAACGGGACAATATTCATTCTTCAAGGAGTCAGTTCAAGAAACTAAAAATGTATTTTTAATAAAGGAATTATTTTAAAAATCCAGGCTACAGCTGGTAAACAAAAATGACTCATTTCTGTAATCTTTCTTTTGACCACTAGGGTTGCATTCGTTCTGAAAAACTAATATATTGCTCATACACCGGTAAATAAGGACATCATGAATGTGTTTATTTGACACGAATAACAAAGTGTGTGTGTGTGTGTGTGTGTGTGTGTGTGTGTGTGTGTGTGTGTGTGTGTGTGAGAGAAAGAGACTAACAGCTATTACCTGTTTCCGGTACATTCTTCACTACAGAACATGCAGGTCCGCTGAAAGCTGGTATCATCTCTTTCCTTCTGCTGCTGTTCAAGAACTTCCTCCTGCTCGACACACACAACAAAACTCCTCTAGAAATCAAACGCACACTAACCCTGCACAAGTACACAACATTATATGTACACTTATACTGGATTCCATTATTATATATGTATACTTAGCAAAAAAAAAATAAAAAAGTATACACATCACAAACAATATCCAATATTTCCTCAAATCCGTTTGTAATAATACGTTTTTCGGGGGCGTATTCAACGTCTAGGCGTCAGAATAAATCTGCATCGCTGGGTACGAGTCGTGTAAAGTTCTCTATTGTGTGCTTGTAGCGCACATCTGAGGAAGGTCGCGGCAGTTCGTTCAGCAGCGCCCTGCCACGATGCGGCATCGGGCTGCGGTTGTGACGGCGATGCAGGGTTGCCTAGCAACGGAGATCGCAGATGTTTTTTTTTTTCCCCCAGAGATGTGTGTGTGTGTGTGTGTGTGTGTGTGTGTATGCATGCACAAGATGATGATGTTCACTTACAGTAACCCACAGAAACAATGCGAGAGGGAGCTCGGGCTTCTCGGTATGCCACTAATCACTTTTATAAGATTTCCAAGAAATATCGGGTTTGCGCTGCTGGAGACTGGGACTGGGTTGTGGTTTTTTTTCACCAGCTGACTGTTTGCTTTTACTGGAATAATTGTAACGTATAGAGACAAATTATTTAGGTTTGCACGGTTCAAATCATTTTAAGGACTACACTAAATGATCTATAATACAGGCAGTAATTATTAATACGACCCTACATTTACATGCAAATGAGCCCGATCATAAATCATAAACAAATGCTTCCTATAACAAAACAGAGCCACGGATTTTCCAGTTTTGTGTGTCACCGGTTGGAAATGAACTAAAAAGGACTAATTAAAGGATTAATACACACCAGTCGTTTCTGCTGGAGATTCTCTCGAAGGATGCGGTCCTCTGGAAGGACGTCACACAGGAGGAAGTAGTACTCCTGCAGCTCTAAAACATGTACAGTTACACAAACGTGCTGGTTAGAAACTGCCAACATGTAAGCGTTTTAGATTTAGAAGCACAGGTCGATAATATTCATTCACATTTTATTGGTTACACACAAACACACACACATGACCAAACACAATACATCTACCGTAATTTCCAGACTATTAAGCGCACCTAAATATAAGCCGCACCCACTAAATTTTACAAAGATTTTCATTTTGAACATAAATACTCCGCACCTGTCTATAAGCCGCAGGTGTCTACACTGAAACTAATGAACTTTACACAGGCTTTAACGAAAGACAGTGTCTGTTACACGGCTTGTATCTAAACAGGAGCCTACCAAGAAAGTCATTGTTCACTGTCTTCCTCCTTCCTTTCACAATGATTTCTCTCGAAAGTTTTTCTTTTGGCTTCGTCGTGCGTTTAACAATTACCATCGGTGAAGCTTTTCTCCCGATGCCGTGCAGCTCAGAACACAGGTGAAAAACCCAGGAAAAATCCATATATTAGCCGCTTCGTTGTTTAAAGTGTGGAAAAAAAGTAGCGGTTTATAATCCGGAAAATACGGGTAGTAAATAAAAGCAACTTTTTTTGACGACTGTACAGTGAACTAACATAGACATCATATATAAGAACCTTAAGGTGCTAATATGATACATCTTATTTAATTAATCTTATTTATTAATCTTATTTTATCTAAAATTATCGGCAGCTTTCATACAAAATAAATGAATAAACAAACAAATTAAAAAAAAAACAGAATTCAATATGATTCTTGTATCATAAATGTAGTTATTATCAAATAAATATTATTTATGAGATTATTTATGAGTTATTTATAATTAATGTATTATCAAAAATTATAATAATTGTTTTTGTTCTGGGGAAAAAAAAAAATTGTTGACACTTATTCAAATGTTTACAACTCAAATAGTTCTGAGAAAACATAAGAACAAAAAAACATTCAGCTTCCCTAAGTTATAAATATGCACACGTGTATAACATTTTGTTATCCGTTACCAAGAAAAAAAATTTAAACAAATAAAATGCGAGGGTGGTGCAGGACATGTATGAGGACAGTGTGACAGCAGTGAAGTGTGCAGTAGGAACGACAGATTGGTTCAAAGTGGAGGTTGGACTGCATCAAGGATCGGCTCTGAGCCCTTTCCTGTTTGCAGTGGTGATTGACAGGTTGATGGACGAGGTCAGACAGGAGTCTCCATGGACTATGATGTTTGCGAATGATATTGTGATTTGTGGTGAGAGTAGGGAGCAGGTTGAGAAGAGCCTGGAGAGGTGGAGGTACGTGCTGGAGAGAAGGGGAATGAAAGTCAGTAGGATTAAAACAGAGTACATGTGTGTGAATGAGATCAGTTGGTGCAGTTGCAGGGAGAAGAGGTGGAGAAAGTGGAGGAGTTCAGGTACCTGGGGTGAACAGTGCAGAGTAATGGAGAGTGTGTTAGAGAAGTAAAGAAAAGAGTGCAGGCAGGGTGGAGTGGGTGGAGAAGAGTGATAGAAGGAGTGATTTGTGATAGAAGAGTATCTGCAGGAGTGAAAGGGAAAGTTTATAGAACTGTGGTGAGACCTGCGATGTTGTATGGTTTAGAGACAGTGGCATTGAGTAAAAGACAGGAGGTGGAGCTGGAGGTAGCAGAGCTGAAGATGTTGAGGTTTTCGTTGGGAGTGACGACGATGGACAGGATTAGAAATGAGTTTATTAGAGGGACAGTTTTGGAGACGAGGTGAGGAAGGCGAGATTGAGATGGTTTAGACATGTGCAGAGGACGGACATGGGGTATATCGGTAGGAGAATGCTGAGGACGGAGGAAAAGAGGAAGGCCAAGGAGGAGGTTTATGGATGTGGTGAGGGAAGACATGCAGGTAGTTGGTTTGAAAGAGGCAGATGTAGAGGATGATCCGCTGTGGAGACCCCTAATGGGAGAAGCCAAATGAAGTAGAAGAAAATCCATCAATAGGATTTAGCGTTTAAAATCTTTAAGGTGGTCATGGTTTAAAATCACCATTTCAGACGACACTTTTATAACACTGAGCTGCCTGGAAACTTTCAAGAAAGAAGCACTCTGGTTTACCGGCAGGTCCTTTAGAGTTGGTCTTGATGACGCTGCAGAAATCTGTGATGGGCTGCTCCATAAACCGTTTCTTCCAGTAAAGCATGTACCTGCAACAGAGCATCATTTCAATTACGGCTCTGAATCAGATGCTATAATTAGATTCGATTAAACCGCCCAGAGCCATTGGTGAGCCCAGGTGTCATTTTACAATACTATTAAGCTTAAAGTACACATTCATTGTGTGACTCCAGTCCTGGAAAGCTGCAGTAATATACAGATTTGTGTTTCACCTTTTATTTTATGTTATTGATATAAATTTGGTTTTAAAACAGGCACATTGATTCAATTGTTTCTTTGTTTTAAGTTCGTTTAATGCCATGCCAGCATCAATAGCTATTTTAATGGCAGGATCATGTTAAAAGAGAAATTTCAACAAGTTCTGTGGCAAAAATCTGTAGTTATATAAAATCCTTCATTTTAATCCTCTGTGAACATTCCGGTATTTTCTTTGGTGATGAAATAAAATCTTCTGAGTAAAACGATGCCTTGTTTAGAGTAATACAATCCATTAATATGTATTTATTGGTCATGTTTGATTTGCAGTGGTCACATGTAAGGGTTAGGGTTATATGAAAAACACCATAAATATGTGGACGGTTTGCTTGGGTCATAAATCCATATAGGAGTCATTTCCTTTTTTTCGATTATTTCTGTAAAATATAGAAAAAATGTGCAATCCAACCATTAAAATGCCACCGTAAAAGTCTGTCATGTGATCACACTCGTCGTTATTCGGTCACACGGGCGTGATAGACTGAATCTCTTTCACAATGCTCACAGAAATATTCACAATCAAACTCTCAGAAACTTCCACCTGTAACATTATGATTCGTTTGGAGAAACCTGACCAAAAACCGAATAAAAGAATTGGTCGTACTTTGGGAAGTCAGCAACAAGTTTGATGTCAGCGATGACCAGCTTGTGCTCCAGCAGCAGGTGCTTTAGGAGCTGGTCTTTATCCGAGAGAGGAGCCGTGTGTGGGCACAGGACACAGCACACTGGGCAGCCGTCGTCCGTTGAGGAGATGCTAGCAGGCCGCTGCTCAGGAAAGCACAGAGGCTCCAGAATGCAATCCAGCCCACCTGATAAGAGGACAAAACCAGTCATGTACTGTACAACATGAGCACAGCTTTTACACTATTACCATTCTTTAATTTGAAGGAAAAAAATCCTGAAGGTGGAACAGGAACAACTGTAATTGAGCAGTTGAACAACCAGGTGTGGTCTGTTTTCCTCCTTATTTCTTGATCATCATATCTTGCTTCATTTCAGAAAAAACCCTTCACCATATACATCAGGTTTGCGTATCAAAATATAAAGTGATATATGCATTTATGAAAAGAAAAATGTTATGTAGGATAACTGCAATGTCTCTAAGCCATGCACTAGTCAGTAGGTTGATTTGGTAATGTAGCTGAATTTTATTACAAAGCGAAATGTTTGTTTTTTCTCAGAAGGTCATGACGTGTTAATATGCAGGTCTGAAATCAAACTCAAGTAACTGAACTCTTGTCCAAGCATTTGTCAATCATCTATTTCTCTGTCTCTTTCTGAGAGAGACGTGGGTTAGGGTGGGGTTTTATCTTATTATATTGTAGGCTGTAGTGCCAGTTGGTGCAAAGGGTCTTAAATCTGGGAACGTTTTGATTTGGGTACTAATCGGCAGTCGACAAAGAAGTTTAACTCCTGGTTTTATCACTAATGAAAGACTTATTCTGCACTATTGCTCAATCAGCAAATGACAGAACGAATAGGCCATGAGAAAACATTGACGAGATGATTTACTAAAAGGCAGCCAAGCTTTTGTTGGATAGGTCATGGCTGTGTCAGAAAAATGGGCTGCAAAAAAAAAAAAAGAAAAATGGAGCCCAAATGGAGTATAAATGAAGGCACAAGTGTCAACTGACAATACATTTTTCATACATTAACAAACTAAACTTCAGGTTCAGTCTCGATTATTTATACCATTCTGTTTATTCTGTCTATTGGTTTATGAATATAAGTGATTTAACTAATTCACCTTAATGTGTGTGTGTGTGTGTGTGTGTGTGTGTGTGTGTGTGTGTGTGTGTGTGTGTGTGTGTATATATATGTATATATATAAGATTTACTATTTGTAATGTAGGATTTAGTACAATAGTATGATATATGGATCATTAGCATGTCCTCAGCTTTAAACATTGCTATTTATTCCTAAAGTCACGCAAGTGGAATTAAAGTAACAATAAACACGTTGTACAAAAGACAAGTTTAAAAATCGAGGGGAAATATCATTTCTCACGACTGTCACTCATAAACATGCAGCATTACACTCTCTACCTGATCTCTCACTACTCCCCTTCACAGCCGCCATCTTGAAGCGAGGCAGTCACGTGACGCAACCATGCACGCCTTCAAGCCGTCTGGTTTATGGGACTTGTAGTCTTTAATGGCGCTTTCGCCCTTCATTGACTCCGTCTCCCATGATGCATTGCTGTTGGGAGACTGAGCTGTTGGAAGGATGCTGAGCTGAGCGTCTGCCCTCGGAACAATACAGTGCCATCCAGCGTGCCATCAATATGGACCGTATCGCTTTTAATTCCCCGGTTATATAGATAACATGCGTTTTTGGTTCTAGACGACAGGGGAAAAAATGTGGATACCGACTGAACACGAAAAATATGGCGTGGGTAAGACGGGATGTTTATTGTTTACCGCGGTTTTAATTGTAAATAATATCACTGGTGCTTTAGTGCAGGAGGGGAAATATGGGCGCAGATCAAATCACATCAGGTCTGATTAGATCAGATGAAATCGGATCTCAGATTGGAGGAAACGGGTGAAATCACAGGGTTGTGTATCTGACATTGATGAAGAGATGAGGACTGAGAGATGTCAGAATATCTGCAGATGTTGTTTTGATCGCACTGTTAAATGCAGGAGTCTTCACCTGAGAGGTGTTTATCAGAGTCCACTCAATCAGGATTTGCAGCTTTCTTTCTTTGCTTTTGTCATCATGAGGTTGTTTTTTTTTGTTTTTGCAGTTTTTGTTGTATAATAACACATTAATAGAAGGTTATATTGTGGGAAATTGAATATTTGCTGGGGGGGAAGCCCTTTCGACATATAGGCATTTATTATTTGTTGTATTAAATCAGGGGGTTGAAATAAATGCAGGATAAATGGATACGATTTAAATATAAAATAAAAACAAAGATTCAGGTTTGGGATATTATGTCAATTATTTATGCTGGATTTGAATGTAAAATAGTGTCGTGCACTGCGACTGAGTTGAAAGATCTGAAATAAAGAGCTAAACAATTATTTCAGAAATACAATTAAGTCATGTGTGTGTGTGTGTGTGTGTGTGTGTGTGTGTGTGTGTACAGTATCTCGCAAAAGTGAGTACACCCCTCACATTTCAGCAACTATTTTATTATATGCTCTCAAGGGACAATAACATAGAAATGAAACTTGGATATATTTTAGTCAATGTGCAGCTCATATATCAGTACAGATTTAATGTCCTTTGAAAATAATGCATACGGTCATTATTGTCAACATAACTGGCAACAAAAGTGATAACAGCTGTATATTGTGTAAACATGCAAAGCCACATGACCTACTCATCATGTTCATGTTTGCGTCTGCTTGTCAGGACCATACAAATGTGTGTATCTTGTATTAGAGCAGTTACAATTTGTTGCTTTGTGTACAATTCTCTCATACTGACCACCGGATGTTCAACATTCAACAAGATGCCGATGCTTTAATAAGATCGGTAACACCCTGAAAACCGAGTTACAGTACAGTGGTCAGGGTCATGCAAAGGTTTTCCAAGACCTCGCAAGGGTCCATCGAGGAAGTTGAGACTTCATGCTGTGCGTCTGCTTCAAAAAACAGATGCATGAGTGCTGCAGCATTGCTTTAGAGGTTGCAGAAGCTTGTTAGTGCTCAGACCGTACTCTTGAAACAAGTCGGTTTGCATGGCCGTCATCCCAGAAAGAAGCTTACAAGAAACAAACCTGTCCAAGAGCATTAATTACTGGAACAATGTCCTGTGGTCTGATGAGACAAAATAAACTTGTTTGGCTCAGATGGTGTCCAGCATGTGTGGTGATGCCCTGGTGAGAAGTACAAAGAAAATAGTGTCTTGCCTACACTCATGCATGGTGGTGGTAACATCATGGTCTGGGGCTGTACGAGTGCTGCTGGTACTGGGGGCTGCAGTTCACTGAGTGAAACATGGATTCCAACATGTACTGTGACATTCTGAAGCAGAACATGATGCCGAATAGCAGTTTTTTCAACACGATAATGACCCAAAACACACCGCCAAGATGACAACTGCCTTGCTGAGGAACCTGAAGGTGAAGGTGATGGGGTGGCCATGTATGTCTCCAGACCTGAACTCTATTGAGCACCTGTGGGGCATCTTCAAGGGGAAGGTATCAGTATCAGTATGGAGGAGTGGAAGAGGATCCCAGCAACAACCTGTGTGGAATTCCATGCCAAGGAGGATTAAGGCAGTCCAAGATAACGATCACACAAAATATTGACACTTTGTACACAGTTTTTAAATTTTCACTTTGTACACACTTTTGGTGCCAGCTATTGGAATAATAATGGCTGTATGTTAAGGCCATTATAGATTTAATTTCTATAGTATTGTCCCTTGAGAAGATGGTTGCTGAAATGTGAGGGGTGTACTCACTTTTGTGAAATATTGTGTGTGTGTGTGTGTGTGTGTGTGTGTGTGTGTGTGTGTGTGTGTGTGTGTGTATATATTAGGGCTGACAATTGATTAAAATATTTAATCGCATGATTATCATGAATTAACTCATGATTAATTGCAACTTAATAGCACATTTATATCTGTTCTAATTAAACCTTAAATGAGTTTTTAATAATCTAATCAACATAGCCATTGACGAATGTGGATGCTTTATGCAAATGTATGTTTATTATTAGTGAAACCAAACTCAACATAGAGCATGAAGACAAAATATTCTTGTAAACGTTTTAAAGTCATTTTTAAGTACAGATTACATAATCAGAGAATATTTGTTTTCAATGTGAATTGGTTTGTTTAAAAGTAGAGATTTCAAGCTTTCTTTATACACATTTTTATTATGTGATCAAAAAGATTCAGGTTGTTTAACTTAAGTGTCTATGAAGAGAGAGTGCACTCAGTTCGTTTTCTTTATTTTACAAAAGCACAGCATGTTGATGGTTTAATGTATTGCTCTTATTTGTACGATCAAAAAACACAAAGTAATTTGTTTAGATAGTTTCGCTGTTATGAGGAAAAAATGCCACAAAACGTGCCGCCGCGTTTGTAGACCCCAGAGGGTTCATTGCCGGATGTGTGCACCATGGCGGATTTTGGTGCTTGATTTGAGACTTGGCGCGTCAATAAAACAAATGCTAAGTGATTAAAAATGAGTTTTTGGTGTAGTTATTTTTCTTATATCTAAGTAAAGAAAGGATGCATTAAATAAATGTGTGTTGCTTTGAAGGTTTTAATTTCGCCTCTTTTATATTTATATATTTCTTCATATTTTTTATGAAAAAAGGTCAAATAGAAATGCACGGCAAATTAATCGCACGTTAATAACATTAGTGGCGTTAAAATTAATTTGCGTTACCGTGTAAATTATGACAGCTCTTGGTGTTTTAGTTTAACCCGCATGACATTAGACACTTGACATGTGTGGCGTGTAATGTGGCCTTTTCCCTCAAATGAGTCTGTAAGAAATGAACACACTGCATGTTGAGTGGCTGAATAACTGCCCTGGTTATTACTGTAGGAATACAGTCTCATCATCAGTATGGTTATGATATCATGGGTCTGTTCTGTCTTAAGATCTTGTGTCCAGGGACATTAAACTGTTTGGTACAGTCACACCAAATTCAGTAGAGTTTAGTGTAGGTGTGTGTTCATCACTTTTGTTGTGATAAAGCGGGTAGGTTGAGTGATGAATCGTGTCAGATGACTGTAGCAGGCCACATCTGTCAAAATCTGGGCAGAATCTCCTCGAGGCTAGCGCAGCATGAAGTCGTCTTACTGCTTATAACAGGAAAGGACAGAGGACACAACATCCGCTTAGCCAGGAGCTTGCTTGTGAAGCACGTTTACAGCGACATGCTCCTACTGACCCATTTCTAGCCACGTTAGCCCCGAGAGACCTGTGAGTCTGTGAGGAATCATGGGCCCTGTTCCCAAATTTCTGGAGTTTTGAGGTCCAAGTAGTTGTTTTGTGGATTTGAGCAGTATTTTCTGTATTTCATTGTTTTAAATTCCGTATACTATTCGTGTTTTGGATCTACAAAATCCTTTATAATGCTGATTCTCTTCATACTGCGTAGCTGCGTAGCTTGATAAATGCCACGTCGAATGCTGTGTGTATCCGCAGCACAGCCGATTTACATTTAATGACGCCCACAAAACTCCATGAAAGGCAAAGAGCTCATAGAGCTTAAAACAAAAAAAGCTGCCGACTACATGGTGAGAGAGCATTAATTCCAGTTAAGTAGTAGAAATGCAGTGTCTGTGAACCGTCGCATAAAACTGAGATCACATGAGGTCACAGGACAACATGCCTGAAACGGAATGAGATTGGAATGAAGCAGGACAAGAGATACACCCAAGCATCTAATATTGTTCTTTGTGTCTCTGAATAAAAACATAGGAAATAATAAGAAATGTTTGAGAAGATGGAGAAGGACTCGGAGCTCGTTCAAGCAGAACACTGAGGAGTGCTTTTGTATTAGTGAACACAGCTACTGAAACCTTTATCATTCATGAAATATGGATGGAATCCAGCAGGGATGTCTGTACACACACACACACACACACACACACACACACACACACACACACACACAGAGATACACATGATACACACACATACAGAAGCATGCATACTGTAATCTTGGCTGCTATTTTCTCTCGGTTGAGATAAGGATTGATTTGCCATGTGTCTTAGACTGTAATCCTCTCCTAACATAGATCTCTGTAGAGCGATCTTCACCAAACGATATTTGTTCTTTTCATTTAAAAAAAGTTTTGGTTTGCAGCTGGTTGAGCGTATGTTGTAAAAGAATTGCTGGGAAAGCTATCTAATGATCATAGGACGCTTTGGGTATTCAGTGGACACTTTGCTCAGTATTCACTGATCAGTAATCCAAATCGTTCTTCTGCTGCATGATGGACATGTAGGTCTGTAAAAAATCCTTCAATGTTTGACCTTTTCCAGGTATCACATGCATTGTTGATCTCTTGTTTAGTCCATGGCATTTCTGCAGTTCTATAGCTCAGTGCTTGGGTTCAGTTTCCCCCTCACGGTTCAGTCTAACAGCTTCCTACTGAAAAAATCTGCGTCAAACATGCACAGCACGCTGAGTTTTATTTCCTGGACCGATTAGAAATCCTGAGTTTTTTTTGGAGCTGGACACTCAGGGTATTTCCACAGAATCAGCATTTAGTCCACTTGGATCAAACCCGTTTTTCTTCAGGTGTGAACCGAACCAAATTGTCAGAGGGTGTATGAGCGAGGTGGTTTGGTTCACTTCCAAAACTCAGCCAATGGACAGATCAGAGCTGCAGAAAAGCAATGTGTTCTGGATATTTGTTCCAAATGAGTAGACACGAGCCGCAGGAAAGCACACGCACCGAAGGTTGATTCAATCCGACTATATCCTGCGTTCTGTTCTTGTGTAATGTATAATTCAACACTCCATGTCTCCAACTTCTACAATCTCACTTCTTTTTGCGTCTCCCCCTCGAGGGAACTAGTTGAACTCAAACGTTCACTCACGGGCCACTTCACCAGCGGCGTCCCTGCGGAGCGTGTCGTCTATGTTCTCCAAATGCCTATTGTAACGTCCGCACTCACTTTGACTTGGGAGGGTGTATTTATGACAGGAGCATGTGTGTGTGTGTGTAGGTGTGTGTGTGTGTGGCATATAGATGAGCCTCTGCTCTTTGTCACATGCTGACTCCGCTTGGGTTTTACCCTGGTCTGTGGGCATGCGGACAGGAGGAGGGAGCAAGGGGACGTTAAAAGCGAATGGCACAAACACACAAGGCACTGTTAGAGATCAGAACTGAGAGCTGTTAGTATACATCAAGGCTGGTGTTGATGAAGTTACTGTATGAATACTAATAGAATTTTTGTATTTATATATTTTATTTTTGTATTTATATTTTTATAGACAGATGCAAATACAGGTGAAAAGTAATAGAACACCAAGAGAGAAGACACCAAGGCAGACAAATCCAAAAAGTTAAGCTAAAAACATGGTCAAAAACAACCAGAGTTCAGATGATTCCCAAACAGATTTGATTAGAACAAGCGAGATCAGAAACAGTACGGCAAACAATTTTCAGACAAAGTGTAATGGCTTGGCATTAGCCAAAGCACAAGAGTCATAGTGAGCGTATAGTTTACGTTCTGTTTTTCTGAAGAAAGGTCTTTTAAATTGTTTGTGTGTGTGTGTGTGTGTGTGTGTGTGTGTGTGTGTGTGTGTGTGTGTGTGTGCATTCGTTCTTGTCATTGCACCCACCTGTGCTTATTTAGTAAGGGGAAGTGTCAGGGTGGCGAAAGTGTGTGTGTGTGTGTGTGTGTGTGTGTGTGTGTGTGTGTGTGTGTGTGTGTGTGTGTTCTGAGAGTTGGAGTCCAGGATGGCCATGTTAAAAGGCTGCATGTCTCTGGCGGAGTTTAAGTCTAGCAGTGACCTGACAAAAATTCAGAATATTTGTGTTTTGTTTTATTTGCACTGACATTTACATATTATTACTTATACTTTCTTTCAGCTTCTCCCGTTAGGGGTCGCCACAGTGGATCCTCCGCATGTTTGATTTGTCACGTTTTTACACTGGATGCCCTTTCTAAAGCAATCCTCCCCATTTATCCAGGCTTTGGACCGGCACTGAGACTGGCTGGGGTTGGTTCCCTGACCGGGGATCGAACCCAGGCCGCAGCGGTGAAAGCACCGCATCCTAACCACTAGACCACCTACTGTTACGCCAAAACCATCGTTTAGCACTTTCTGTTTATTTTCTCAACTGAAGCACAAGTTAGTTTGTGACTGACATGAGAGAAGTGCCATGACACTAAATCCTGAATGAAGTTGAGACACTGTGCAGTTACTAATACAGTTTAAAAAAAAATTGAACATTGCATTTAAATGAAATGTTGGTCATTAACTGAGAAAAGTTTGCGCCATGACTAAAATCTTCTCAGGACTGTGCAATGCTGCAAATTTGAACGTTAGAGCTTCGTGTATGGTTCAGTTCTGTGCACTGGCACGAAGCAAAACGCTTCCTTGCCAACTGCTTGTATCGTAAGAAAAAAGGTGTGAAAGTGCTTTTCTGCAGGATATCAGTTAGTCTGATAGTCTGTTTTTTTTTTTTTCCCTGTATGCCCGCTTCGCCTCAGTGATGCATTTCCTATTACGAAACAGTGGCTAACACTGAGAAAGAGTTCTTAGTTACATAAAGAAAACAGGCCAGAAATGTGTCTGTCAGAGTTTATTTAATGAAACTGATGTATAAGCAAAACAAAAACGAACAAGATCGTAATAAAGCAACCGCTATTGTCATAGTGCCATTTATTGTCAGAAAGATTCATAGGCTTTTTGTCTTCAGAGTTTCAGACTGTTTTTCATCAGCCTTCAGCTTGGAGCAGATGTGTGATCTTGCTCTACTTCACCTTTGTCTGTTTTTCTTGCTCCTTTTCCTATAGGCCAATTAAAATACTGTAACCTTTTTCTCTTCACTGCTGCTTTTTAGCCTCCCACAAGAGTATAAGTAAATAAACTGATCATTACTGACTCAGACCAGGTGAACACATTCCAGTGAACAAGATAGAGACAGGACCAAAGGCACATGGCACTTGTTGCAATGGGATTTTTTTTTTATTGCAAATGCCTAGCTCTTATCAAGCCTAACTAGCCAATCATAACATTACTTTGCAGTCCCTGTAGGGATGTGCATCTCCATAACTAGGGATGTGATGCGATACGATTCACCCCTATTATGATGCAGTGAGATACGATTTCGATTCGATTCAACACAATGTGATTCAGAAAATGTGAAAAAAAAAAATATGATGCTATGCAATTCATTATGGTACAAAATCATAAATTTACTTAAGCATCTAACGCATGGCCCTTTCACTAACAGGCCAAACAAAAAAACTTCCTGTTCTGTCTCCAGGAAGATGCAGCTCTACCTCTGCCATGTTAATCTATATTCTATGTGACTCTCGGGACACGCCTCCATCTCTGTAGTGTTGTAATACGTCATATTTATGTAGAAGCAGTGGGGCTGAGAGAACACGCCTGAGAAACAGTTTAGCGAGGAGAAATCGATCTACATATCAAATATTAGTCACAAGTTATTGGTTACTTTCTAAATACAAGTATGGTGCATCCACAAATAATTTGACATATATATCGATATAGACCTATGCAAATAAATAAAAAAAAACGATGCATCACGATACAAATGGCAACTTTTATCCAATGCACACTTTTTTTAATCGATGCATCGCATCGTTTATTTTTATGCCGATGCACGCTTGCAAACCTGTGAATCTTACCATTCCTAAATCATTGATCATGTTGATTCCAAGCAGTGCTCATTTAAAATTCAGGTCTGTACCTCAGAGTGTCCTATGATTTGAGAATGGTTATATTTGAACCTATTCACAGCTCCCCTTCAAAGCAATGGTTCAGTATTACTTGGATCAGAATTTTGCGAGTTTATGGTCTGTGAAATCTGTCACTTCTCTTACCTTCATGGACGCTGTCCAGCTGACAAGAGCAGCAACCTGTTTTATTTAGCTAATAATATCCATTTCGCTTTGTCCTGCTTCAAAGAAAAGAGAAAAGGCACACCACCTACAGACCATCTGGACTGAAACGGAATGTTGTCCATTACAGTCTCATCAGAAAGCCACATCTCAGTTTGTACTCTGTCTTGTATGATTTTTTTACCTGTCAACTGGCAGAAAAGGCAGATAAATGGTTACAGCTTTGGGATACGCAATGGAAGGTAATTGAATTCCAGTCCCAAGCTTCCATGGTTGGGGTCTTGAGGAAGATTCTCAGCTCCTCAGTTTTATCTGGAAACTATAAGTCACTCACTGGATAGATGCAGCATCCAATTGTGCAAACATACACATTTACTGGATAAACAAAGAGACTTCAGGAAGTTGTTCACTGAAATTTATAGTTGCTAGATTTAGATGTTTAAGTTATTCAGTTGTATTCTGTTGCACACAGATACAGCATTATTTGTAGCAGTTTTCATAATCACCTGCACTTACACTTTTTTTTTTTACAATCTTTAGACCTATGAATGTCTTTACACCGTACGTCATGCTATGGCTGTTATTTTGAGATTTTGGACACACCTTCTCATTCAAAGAGTTTTCTTTATTTTCATGACTATGAAAATTGTAGAGTCACAGTGAAGGCATCAAGGGCTATTTGACCAAGAAGGAGAGTGATGGGGTGCTGCGCCAGATGACCTGGCCTCCACAGTCACCGGACCTGAACCCAATCGAGATGGTTTAGGGGTGAGCTGGACCGCAGAGTGAAGGCAAAAGGGCCAACAAGTGCCAAGCATCTCTCTGGGAACTCCTTCAAGACTGTTGGAAGACCATTTCAGGTGACTACCTCTTGAAGCTCATCAAGAGAATGCCACGAGTGTGCAAAGCAGTAATCAAAGCAAAAGGTGGCTACTTTGAAGAACCTAGAATATGACATTTTTCAGTTGTTTCACACTTTTTTGTTATGTATATAATTCCATATATAATTCCACATGTGTTAATTCATAGTTTTGATGCCTTCAGTGTGAATCTACAATTTTCATAGTCATTAAAATAAAGAAAACTCTTTGAATGAGAAGGTGTGTCCAAACGTTTGGTCTGTACTGTATATATATAGCCAATTACTTGACATGACTTGTTATAACTAACTCTATACATGACATAAAAATCAAATCCATCACTGTACATGGCATTCCATAACAGTTATGTTTATCTCCATACATGTCTTGGCATATTGATTAGGTCTAGGCACATACATGACAAGACAAGTCCGGTATGTCTATCCATGCAGGTTACATAACATAATAGTTATGTCTAACACCGCACATAACATGACATTACATTATATATAACCACTTTGTTTTGAGCACTGTACAAGAGAACTTAACATGGCATAACACATATCTAATCCTATACATAACACAACACTTTTATCTAGTCCTGTAGACTTGATATAATGGTTAGATGATATGACATGACATAATGTGTATGTCAATCCCTGTAGGTGACATGGCAGACATGACATATATCTCTGTACAACAGTTTATATTTAGCTGGTGTACATGATATAACTTTGTCTAAATATGTACAAGACACAACATGATGTGTACAGGACATGATATTAACATGACAATAACACTTGTGATTACCTCTATACATGACATAACTGGTATAAACTGTATGGCATAACAGTTATTATTAACAGTTTACAGCCTGTGTTCCAATGTTCATGTGGTTTTCCTCTGGGTTCTCTGGTTTTCTCCCTAATCTTGCCAGTAGGTGGGTTACATATCATCAATCAACCCAAAGTGTGAAAGCTTGTGCTCTGTGATCAACTGGAATCCCATTCATAGTGCACTCCTGCCTCATTACCAGTCTTCCACTGTGACCCTGACTAGAGTGGTTATTGTATAACACTTGAAGAAATGAATGGTCAAAAAATAGAATTACTGTGTCAGCAGATTCACCATGGCACACAACAAATGCCTCCTCTGAAGAGGAAAAAAAAACTGCACTATAATTATCTGTACAATGTTGCAGGATAGCAACATTATTTTGCTGTCACTTCTTGATAAAATAGACACACTGTGTCAACAGTGGCACTTCTATATGACTCATAACCTTGTCACGAGTACATAACCTCATTGCTACAGGCAGAATGAGCTAAGCACTGTTCTTATGTGGTCATCTTTTTTGTGAAGATATTGACCAGCCAGACAAAATTGATTACCAGATGTCAGCTCCTGTTCAGAAGACTGCACTTTCTTTGTGTCTGGCTCAGCAGTCGAACTCAGCCTCCTCCACCTGCGTATGCTCCTGGATCTATTCCTGTATCACTGCTCGTACCTCTAAAAGGGAAAACGGGCTGGTATTTGATTCACGTTGTGGGCCGTGTTACCTGGCAGATGGTATTGGTATGCGATATTGGTATGTCTCTGGGGAGCTCAGATTGCATCACTCTTGAGAATCTCTGGCAATAGGTTTCAATTGGAGATTTGTATTTATTTGATTATTATTCAGTTGGAGATTTTATTTTATTTACTTTTTTTATTATTATTATTTCTGCATGCAGTTGATTGGACTTTTCTTTTGCAGAATTATCTGAACCATACTGCATGTTTTAAACCTAGAATACAATGCAGTGGACAAAAAATGTATTATGTAAAACTTTAAAAACATTTTTTAACCTATTTCAGCTTTTCAGCTTCTTCACATCTCATGCTAGAAACTCAAAAAAGAGACTTGACCTTGGCTAGACTTCCTAGCTGTCAAACCGTCACGTGAAGGCATTTGTAAAAAAAAAAGCACCTGTTTGTATATCTGATGTTCACTATGAGTAATTCTGTTGAAGAGAATCACTTTTACCTGTCACTTCATCAATTCGTTTTTTTAAGAAAATCCTGTCTTATAAGATAGTAATACACTGAGATGAGTGGAAATAATCCTGATGGAGCTGTGAACATTTTAATAAAGATTTGCTTTAATTGGAACATGTCCCATATAGTGCGTAAAGAGAAGCTCACAGTGCATTAATGAAAGTATGGTGCCTATTAGTCTCAGTGAAGGAGTTGTGGCCTTTGTGTCAGTCCCAGTGAAGACGTTTCACCCCTGTGTCTGTCTTATTGAAGAAAGTGTGACCTCTGTGTCAGTCCCAGTGAACGAGATGAAGAAGGTGTGGTCTCTGTATCAGTTTTAGTGAAGGTAGTGTGACCTTGTGTTAGTACCAATTGAGGAGTTGTGGCCTCTTTCTCAGTCCAAGTAAAGGTCATGTGGGCTCTGTCAGTCTTACTGACCCCAGGTTCGATCCCCGGTCAGGGAACCGACCCCAGCCATTAGGGTTGCACAAGCCTTAGTGCCGGTCCCAAGCCCGGATAAATGGGGAGGGTTGCGTTAGGAAGGGCATCCAGCGTAAAAACATGTGCCAAATCAAACATGCGGATGGTCCGCTGTGGCGACCCCTAACGGGAGAAGCCGAAAGAAAGTTTAAGTTTTTAATTATATTATTATATTTATAAATTTAGGTCCCCTGGTGGTCTAGTGGTTAAGACGCAGTGCTCCCACCGCTGCGACCCGGGTTCGTTTCCCGGTCAGGGAACCATCCCCAGCCACTTTCAGTGCCGGTCCCAAGCCCGGATAAATTGGGGAGGGTTGCGTTAGGAAGGGCATCCAGCGTAAAAACATGTGCCAAATCAAACGTGCGGAGGATCCTCTGTGGCGACCCCTAACGGGAGAAGCCGAAAGAAAGTTTATTATATTTATAAATTTATATATTCCTATTTATTTGATTTGACACATTTTCATGATTCAGAACTTTTTTAATATATACTGTATATATATATATATATATATATATATATATATAATAAAGTTCAGTACTAGTTTACATGGAGTGTTATGTTTGTTTTTTGTTTTTATCCAGTATCCATTTCAAAAACGTATTAATTGCTTATCGACAAGTACGATTCAACCTATTCTCTGTGCCAGACCCAGTGGAGGTGGTGTGGTCTCTGTGCAAGTCCCAGTTAAAAAGACTATCTGTATTAGTCTCATGACGGATGACTGCCCATCAGTCCTACTAGAGTTGAAATGGCCTCCAGTGAAAGAGGTGCAGTAACGTTGGTTTGAGCTTTTACTTGTCAAAGTCTTTGTTTGTCTTGTGGATTCAAATCGAACTGTGTGTATTACTTTCTTTTTATTTTGGATCGAACATCCTCTAAAGCACTTTCTATTGAACTGTTGACTTGCTACTTTGAATATCTCCTGTATATCAGATAACTTAGACACTTATCACAATGCCCATTACTTTATCTCAGAAAGAACAGATGCAGTTGAGATGTGTTTTTTCACTCTCAAATCGATTGATTTGGTCCTACTGATGCTCGGTCAATAACAACTTAATCTGCCAAATGTTTTGCCAAAATGTAATTGGAAGCACTTAGCGTAAGCATTAGCATGCCTGATTAATTAATGTGCTGGACTCGTCTGACGCTCGCTGCTCTAATTTCTGTTCGCTGAAAGAGCACAGAGAGATTGTTGTTTCTTCTTGCAGAGCGTGCTTCGTGTTGATCGATTTAGCGAAAAACACACTTAGCTGTTTTCAAAACACAGAGACAGACTCTTTAGGCTGGCAGGAGACAATGTTTTCCTAGGCATCTGGCACAACGCGTTCGAGAGAATGGCAGCAGATCCCGTAAGACGGAGTTCAGTACATTCTCTCCTTCTCGCTCCTTCTGTCTTTCCCTCTGTCTGGATGGCTCTCACGTACACACACCCACAGAAACGCACACACACACACACACACACACACACACACACACACACACACACACACGTGCCCGGTCGCGGTTACACACAGTCTCTCCATCATTTTCATTCCTTTTGCCATGTTGCCTGGTGACACGCTCTTCATGCAGTTCTCTGTGGAGAATAGCTACACAAGCTCACATACACGTCAGTGTGAACGCATGGAGCTCGACATTACAGACGCACGTGCATCTGCACATCCATCAAAACCATAAAGCCTAATTTATGGACACGGTCTCTTTTTTCTGCAGTAATTCCCTGCTGTGAAATGCTACACGTCAGAAGTAACAGGTGTGCAGTATTGCTCTTGTTTTGTGTGTGTGTGTGTGTGTGTGTGTGTGTGTGTGTGTGTGTGTGTGTGTCTGTCTTTCAAAGGCTCACTGTAGAGTGGCAGTTAATCCAAGCCAATGGTGACAAAAACTTTTCCTCAGAGTGAAGGATGGCATGCAGTTGCAGCAATACTGCATAAATCTAATGATCCTATATAATGCACTTCCTACATTTTCACACATTTAATTGAAATATGATAGAATTAAACTGACAGATAGACTCTGCCTCTTATAAATCTGGAAACACAGAGGCTTTTATGGTTTTTGAGAGACACATTCATGTTCCTTAGTTTATATGCAACAAACTAGGTCATTAAATGTTATGAAAATTTACTTTCACCGAATAAAAATATAAATGTACAGATGTTTTTTTTTTTTTTTATAGAAAATCCCCCTTAACATGAATAAGAGCTTTACACACTCTTGGCTTCAGGAAAGTTAGTTTCTCCAAATATTCAGCTGATATACTTTGTCGTGCCTCTTGTAAAACTTTCCAAACGTGTTCTTTACTAGTTAAATATTTCTGATCTTGCGATCCAGGTCATCTCAGAGCAGTTAAGTAGGATTTAGGTGCAGTGACTGTGCAGGCAATTCAATAATAGATATCACTGCAGCTGACTGTTTGCTCCTTAAATAATGCTTAGAGAGCTTGAACGTATTATTCGGGGCATTGTCTTGTTGTATGGTGAAGATGGTTTCACTGAGCTGCAGTCCATGTGGAACTGCATGGTGTTGAAGTATGGAATGGTTGCCATGTTGGCTCAGTATTCCTTTCACCTGGAATTAGTCTCCAACCTTCCCTGCTCCAAAACAACCCCAAACCATTAAGCATCCACCTCCGTGTTTGACTGTGGGGGTGAGGCAGTCTGCTAACATCTTACACATGTTCTTTTGTTATAGCCGAAATTGTCCATTTTGGACTAATTTGTCCACAGAAATTTCTTCAACTGTGTGTTTTTGCATTTTACATAGTTTGTTGCATATAAACCAAAAACACGTGTCTCTGGTTTCAAAATAGTTAATGGGCACTGTATATTATATATTTTGGAGTAGACTACACATTTTGTCAGTTTTAGCAGCTGCTAGTAAAATGTATTTTAAAAGAATAAATGGGTTAACTGGCAACAAAACTAGATCTAAGGACATCCAGACATCCAGCCAAATGTATTGTCTTGTCAGTTTAGAAAGCTGCCTGTTATTCTTTCCGGGGTTCAAATCAGGGCACCATGTTCATGTTTTACAGCTGTGGATTTGACAGAGTGGTGAGACCTGCGATGTTGTATGGTTTAGAGACAGTGGCATTGAGTAAAAGACAGGAGGCGGAGCTGGAGGTAGCAGAGCTGAAGATGTTGAGGTTTTCGTTGGGAGTGACGAGGATGGACAGGATTAGAAATGAGTTTATTAGAGGAACAGCGCATGTAGGACGTTTTGGTGACAAGGTGAGGGAGGCGAGATTGAGATGGTTTGGACATGTGCAGAGGAGGGACATGGGGTATATCAGTAGGAGAATGCTGAGGATGGAGCCACCAGGAAGGAGGAAAAGAGGAAGACCAAGGAGGAGGTTTATGGATGTGGTGAAGGAAGAGATGCAGGTAGCTGGTTTGAAAGAGGCAGATGTAAAGCAGTGGTAACGGGCCGCACAGAAAGAATACATAACTTACATTATTTCCGTTTTATTTATTATCTGATACTAAACAATGTTTTCTTTTGGAAAAGTATCGGATTCTCTCCGCCACATCTGTCTATGACTTATTCTTGATGCACGTGAAGATGCCTCAGTCAGGCATCTTCATCTTTACCTTCTTAAAGGGGCTGCTCCGGCCGCTAACACATAATACATTACCGCTAAATTGAAACCCCCAAGCTAGCAAAATGAACAAAAAAACAACACAGTGGATTCACGTTTATTATTATATTTAGAAAATACCAGTTTTTATGCCGGTCGTTTCATTTTATTTTGTTGTATTTATCCGCCATACCTTAAAGGCCGTCTGTAAAAATATTGTCTGACATTAAACAGGTCCGTGGCGCAAAAAAAGGTTGGGGACCGCTGATGTAGAGGACAGGGGGGTATGGAGATGGATGATCCGCTGTGACGATCCCCAATGGGAGAAGCTGAAAGAAGAAGAGGAACAAAGGAAGTTGCATTTGTTTCAGTTTTTTTGTTTTTTAGTGAATTTCTGCAGAAATCGCAAACCTTTAAAGATTCCCTTAAATATACTTTAAAACCACAATTGTATTTAATCCCTATGATTTTTGGATTAAAAAACACAATGTACTGCTGTTTCACATTTGCTTTATAATGTTTATACAAAATGACTTATGGTTTAAACAGATTTGAAGGTTATGGATTTTTTTTCAAGGACACAACAGTGGCTTTACTAGGATTTTTAAACTCACAACCTTCCTCAGTAGCCCAAAGCATTCAACCCTGTGCAGGCTCTCCTACTCCGTGAGTCAAAACCAATAGAACCAATACTAATACTAATCAATACTAGTAATCAGTTGAACCAATATCAGTGCAAAAATGATTTAAGGGCCAAAGAGCACTAAAACATATTTTACTTTTGAAAAAGTAAGTATGTAAATACTGTTAATAGAGTTCTGAACATTTGGTGGTTTAAAAAAAAATGTTTTATAATACCGTATATTTCGGACTATAAGCGGCTACTTTTTTCCCACGTTTTGAACCCCACGGCTTAAACAATGAAGCGGCTTATATATGAATTTTTCCTGGGTTTTTCCCGTTTTCACAAACTTCAAGCCAAAAAACTGAGCGACATAACATTAGACCAATGAAATTTCCGAATGGAAACGAAAAAAATTTGTTTTTTACTATCACTCCTGTACACTACGTATCCCTAAACTTTTACATTTTTACTTTTTCTTCTTTGCTTATCTTAATTTTCGTCACAATCTTTGCTTTCTGGCTTCGCTTCGCCATCTAGCAGCGGCGCCTCGAGCTCGTACCTCAATTTTTTGCTCGCGTAACAAAGCAAAAAATCGACCGAGTGACCGCTCGTACCTCGGAAAACTCGTACATTAATGCACTCGTAGGTCAAGGTACCACTGTATTTGTGAAAGGAAGGAGGAAGACAGTGAACAATGACTTACTTGGTCGGCTACTGTTTAGATACAAGCCGTTGTAACGTGTTGAGTCTGGGTGAAGGGAGAGCTCGCTAACTCCAGTTACAACAGAAATCATATAAGCACAGACAGGTTTCCAAAACTCGTGCATTTTTATTTTTCTTGGCAACAGCGTTACGGGTTAGTCAAAGAAACTTAGAAATGAGCATCAGAAAATAATAAACACATTATCCTCGGTCTCCACACACGCAGTAATAGCGGAAGAGTGCAGTGGCATGCTATTCTCAAAATACCGCTATGCTCCTAATAGAAGCGCAACATATTGCATTTAGTGTCTTTAGTTAAAGCCTGTGTAAAGTTCATTAGTTTCAGTGTAGACACCTGCGGCTTATTTATTTTAAAAATAAAAATCTTTGTCAAATTCAGTGGGTGCAGCTTATATATGGGTGCGCTTTATAGTCCAGAAATTACGGTAATCTGTACAAATGCAGCAAACATTTTAGAGCAACTTTCTCATTACTTTGAATCTGTAAATCGTAAATAGAAAAACAAGCAAATAGAAGCATACGCCAGTTTAATAGCTGCCAATAGGATGTCATTTTGTGTGTCTAATTTCCGGGCTGTTTCGGCTCAGTGCATCACACCGCGGATGTAAAATGAATAAATTGAAGTACATTTTGCACCAAATAGCATTTATTCGAGGCAAAATGAACAAGTTGTGAGGTCTGTCTTACACAAAATCACCTTTAGACCAGTTATTGTCAAATTTGCTTTTCTTCATTTAATTAATTGAACATATTGCATGCATTTATGATTATGGTTTACTTATAATTAAATAATGGGTGTAATACAGTGTAAAGTAACCGTTTTTTGCTTTAAAAGACATGAGCTCATTTGTCCTGCTCTGCCTCGCACTGTCAGCGTTCGTAATGTTTGTGGATTAGGGGTTTGTATGAAGTGACCCAGTTTAGCGTGATGTGTATGTGGGGTGTGTGGACCTCGCACCAGCTCATCCTCTCTTCCATAGAGCTTTTTTGTTATCCGCAGTGAATAGGTCGGTGAAAATGCTAACCTCTTTGCCTCAGAAAGCTTTACTTATGCTCTCTCTGTCTTGGGTTATGGCTTGTGCTGTTGCATTAAATGTTAAATAAATGATGCTCTGTGAGCTTGGGGTGATCTTTGAGGTGATCTTTCCATTAGTATCAGATAGGAAAGTGAGAAAGCAAACATTTGCATTTGATGGCACTGAGCTTGCAGTATGCGCACATTTGATGAACAGCAGGAATACGATAGCAGGAATGGTGTGTACTCTGCACGTGTTGTTGTACGTGGGAGTTGTGGAGGAGACGTGCTTTACGTAATGCAGAGGTTAGCAACCTACACGCCGTGCTTTGAAATTTGCCATATATACTTAAATAACAAACAACCTGCTGGAGGAGATTCTTAAAGGTCCCCATGAAATTGAAAAAGACTTTTTTGTTGCTTTGAGTATGAATTTGTTAGCCTATGTTATCTATAATTTATAAGATTCAAAGCAATGCTCATGTGTTGCATGTAGAAGATATATGTATTTAAAATGTACCTTTTTGTGTCATTTTGATGGTCTCATTCACTGGTTTCTCATTTATTTTTTTACGTTGACGCCATTTGGCAGACGTCCATATCCAGAGCGGCTTACATTTATCCCATTCATAGAACTGAGCTTTTGAGGGTTATTAGCATTTCTCAAGGGACTGGCAATAGCAGATTTGTGGTGTTTGGATGTGAACCCATGACCTTCTGATCAGAAATCCAACAGCTTAACCAGTGAACTAACTCATCCTATCAGATAGGTTTGTCCAATCAAATGTTCTCTACAATCTGAAGTGTCCTGCTCACAACCTTGGTGAAGTTGCAAGAACATATCAGCCAGCAAAGGTCATAAATGCTACAGGGTATATATTATAGCAATTTCCAGTTTCAGAGGAATTTACCTCAAAACATTGATTAACACTGCATATTTGGTTGCACTTCATTGGGACTTTGAAGGAATGGATGCTGCTATTCTACACCATTTGCAATCTTAAATATGCAAATGAACTTCTTTTGCCTATGGCATAGTCACGTCATTTCAGAGCATTTTGAAATCTAGCTAAATCTAGCTAGCCAGCGTCTTACAACTCCATGATTTGGGAATCAACCCTGAGCTTGGAATACTGTCTTTATAGTTTTCTCTAGGTTTTCCAGTTTTCTTTTACCTCCAAAAAAAGCACGGCGGTGGATTGATTGGTGCTCTATATTGCTATGAAAGAGTATGAGTGTGTGCATGAGACATGCTCTGCAATCAGGGCATCATTCATTCATGCATCCATCCATTTATTAATTTGTTTATTTATTCATTCATCTTCTGTAACCCCTGATCAGGGTTATGGTCGCTCTGGCATCTAATCTAGGAACCGTGAACGTCAGGTGAGAATACACCCTGGATGAGGCGGTGTTGTTTATAGGATGCCGATAACACACATTCACACACACATTTACACCTAGGCAAATTGAGCAAATACACCTACAGGTTTGTTTTTTTAAAGGTGGTATGAATCCAGAGAACCCTGAGGAAACTTATATGGACAGATGGCAATGCTACCTGCTTTAACTGATGTTCATAATAGTAACAAAACATCCAACTGACAACTATGCTGATGCCATAGAGAGTTTTGACACCGTTTTGTTGGCTGCGGAGAGATTTAGGTTCCTCTGAAGGTTTCTTCCTTATGCCGTCTCGGGGAGTTTTTCCTTGCCACAGTCGCCACCGGCTCGCTCATCAGGGACAAACTTACTTATAAAGAACATATTCACTTTTTATCACCACATTATCTGTGTAAAGCTGCTTTGAGACATTGTTCATTGTTAAAGCACTATACAAATACAAATGAATTGCATTGAATTGAATTAGGGCCCAGAAAGTAGCTTTTTGATTTGCAGAGCTGCGTTTATTTTGGTTTAAAATTCAAAAACTAAAAGGTGCTTTTCAGCACAATTCCAGTTCTAAGAACATAAACAGCAGCTGTGCCTCGCTTCAGTACAGTTCAGCTCTGCATACTCAGCATAGGCAAATCCGGTTATTGCAATCAAAGTCCACATCCGGTTCAGAACACAAACACAGGACACCTGGTCACACTAATTACAGGGCAGAGGGTGGAGACATGACTAGAATCGAAACACTTTTCCAACTAATCTGCTCTGGTAGAACTATAATGTGTGCTACGGATTAAAACAGGGAATTTGCGACAGCTGCTATAAATAATGCACAGGTTTGACAATCACTCATTTACCTGCTAGTTCGCTAACCCTTACCTCTGTCCTCTGTGCTTGACTTCAATTCAATTCAATTCAATTTGTATAGCGCTTTTAACAATGAACATTGTCTCAAAGCAGCTTTACACAGATAATGTGGTGATAAAAAATGAATATGTTCTTTATAAGTGTAAGTTTGTCCCTGATGAGCGAGCCGGTGGCGAATGTGGCAAGGAAAAACTCCCCGAGATGGAATAAGGAAGAAACCTCAAGAGGAACCAGACTCAAGAGGAAACCCATCCTGATCTGGGTTGCACCGAATGTCCATTTATTGCAGATATACGATGTTGTGGGGTACAGTGATGATGATCAGAAGCAAACTGAAGTCAGTGTAGCAGACTGTTGACATTAACTACAGTCCAAATCCATCCTCAGAGCTCACATGCTTCACATTCTGTTCCACAGTGTCTGCTATTGGCTTCGCATTGAGGT